>NC_067399.1:451367516-451520016 GCF_016432865.1 Antechinus flavipes
TGAACTTCTTCAATCTGTTTACAGACATTATCCATATCTCTTTGTGTGGAGAGTTCCCAAAGTTGAGGAAGATTATCAGAAGGATTAATGCTATCTCGGGTAGCAGGGTGGCAACTGAGTAAATCCAATGTTTGAGAAGTAACCTTGTTCTTTGGGTCACTTCCATTGTGCAGTTCAATAGTTGAGGTGCTTTCCCTACAGTCCAGCTCTTGCTGTTGTACTGTCTGGACATTGGATGAGTCAGATAACCAAGAAGTTACACTGTCAGCAACAAGAGCTTCTTCATCTTTCGAGTTCTCTTGGCCAGCGCTGCTTTCCTCTGTGGGTGGATTTGGGTCATTAAGTCCTACCTCATTCAACAATCCATCTTGCTGCCTTTCATCCAATAACAAATCAGGGATTACACTGGGTACCAATGAATGTATAGAGTCCTTCACAGTGGAATTAGAGTCCAAACTTTGGGCCTGGTCAGCCTTTTCTAAGACAGCTTCTCCTATCTGAGACTGAATAGAATCATTCTCTGAGAGAACTGTCTGTCCCTGTTCTTCACTCTTCCCTTTCTGAGAAGTGGTACAAGACTCATGTTCAGTCCTTACATCAGTAGGCAAATCAGGCTTCTCATTCAACCTGTCATGAACTAGGGTGTCAGAAGATGGCTGCACCACAGCATCATTTGGCTGGTCATGAGAAACAATAGTGAGAGGTGGCAGAGCCTCTTCTGACTCACTTGTGAGAATGCCAGCAACTCTCTGAAACATGCAGCCTTCTTCTCCCATGGGAAGAGAGGACAAGTCGTCTTTCCCAGACAGCAGCCAGTCACCTTCAGGAGTCTCTAACACAGCTTGTTCCCCATCTATGACATGACCAGGCGGCAATAGTTGTGTTCGTTGTATATTTGGCGCACACCTTCCGTGAGTCCTCTTGGCTCCCCTGTGCTCGGGACGGTCACTAGTCTCACCTCCACCGCCTCCTTCATCGGTGTTCCCTCCACCACCTCCCCCTGGCCCACCCCCACCTCCGATGGAGGCTGTGGCAGCTTCTCTCTGGGCTCGGGCTTGCAGAGCGCGGGCCTTAATGTCTGCGAGAGTTCTGGCACCAGTTCTGCCCCGGCTGGAGTGTTCTGTGTTGGGGACAATCCGGGGGCATATCTGGTAAGCGGGCTGACCTTTAACCACCCAGGGCGGTTTGATACGTGAAAGTTGAATCTGAAATGAAAAGAACCAGAAAATATTTTTAATTCCTTATATGTCCGATCCACATTTATCCCCCACCTCACATACAATTCCAGTTCTAGAAGATAACTCAAATTTCTAGTGGGATTATTTGAGTTATAAAACAAGTAAATCTAATATTAAGATGATGAAATACCAATAAAAGCTCAAGATAATTTGGAAAGAATGGTCCAAGTTGATGAAGGGATGAACCTTACTTATATATGAGGGCCCCAAAATATAGGTATGGCTATAAGGACATGTGCATAAATGACAAAAAGGATGGTAAAAAAATGCAGAAAACAAGGATTTAGTTATACTGCAGAAGATCAACATTCAGCTTAAAGAAATTCTTGGCCCCAAAACTAATATATAGTACTCAAACTCTTAACTTCCTATAAATGACCCTACACATCTCACGACCGTCAATGTCAACTTGATTGAGAACCCTCAGAAATTAAGCAATTACTAAATAGCTCTTTACCCGGATGGGCGGGACTTTGGGCTCCTCTTTAGTAGGCTGCGGCTTTTCGGGGTGAACACTTTCAATTGTGTTACGAAAGGACTGACGATCTTCAAGCCGGGGCTTCTTTTCGGGAAAGGAGGAAGCAGCTGCCTGCTCGAAGGACTTCCGTTTCTGGTCCTTTGCCTCCTGGTCAGTATTCTCCTGGGGCAAGCTAGGAATTCTGCTGAGAGAAGTGGAGGCTAAGGCCAGGACCTCTGAACTATTTTGGATCCTGGCAGTCATGGTCACAATTGGTGTTTCTGGGACATCTGGTTTTAATTCCACGGAGGACACACCAGGCAGACATGAACCGCTTCCTTCTGTCAAATCTGTTTCAGCCTTTTCTTCTTTATAATGGGAGGAATCTGCTACCACAGGTGTTGTCTCTTTAGTGGTTTCTGTTTGTTCAGGTTCGTGTTTCTTATACAGACTTCTTCTGGCTCTGCAGCGAAGGTCTGGCCTAGAACGTTTCTTGAAGTGGCCATCCCGCTGACGTGTAGCGGGACTACGTTGCGGTCGCACTGCTTCCCCTGGAACGCACATGCCACCCTTGAGTTCAGCTTCCTCCTGGCTAGAATTCTGCTGCAGGGCTTCTTCTCTGGTCAAACCCAACCTACAAAGGAAAATCATGTAAAGGAAGTTATAGGCCAAAAAGGTCTTTTCTAGTTTGTAACTTTCCTGAGCATAGATAAATTAAACTATCTTTGAAATGGATCACATTATGAAGAATCTTTACTATCTCAGAAGGGCCAAAAGGCAAATCTCAAGTGCCAAAGTAAAATGGGGAATGTGCACAGTGTCTACTACAGAGAAACAACATGGAATACTCTATATGTCCCCCACATCCAGGTAGTTCCCATATACTATAAGATTTCCAAGTACTTCATATTACTTGTAGATGTGTGTGTGGATGTGCAAGGGCATATGCAAACTTGTGTTGGCAAGCCATTTTAAGATCCAATTTGCTCTCCTTTGAGTCAAAACAGTAAGTAAATAACGCCAAGAGCTTACTTTTGTCCATAGTAATCTTCAAAGAATTTTTCTTTCCATTGTTCTATCTTCTTTTCTTTCTCCATTTCCTGTCGTATTCTGACTTGCATCTCATGAGTGAATTCACCTGTAGAGGGACAAAACTCTCCTAATGAATGGGCTATCATCATTATCACTTGGCTGTTCTCCTGGTACCCAAATGTTTTGAGCCCGGAAAGCCTATACCCTCAGGCAAGTGTGTGTGTATGGGGGGGACTCTTGTTCTTCATCCCTTCTGTAGTCTTCATGTTCTTCTAGTCTCCTCTAGAAAGGAGGTTCAGCTTCACGAGAAACTCAGCCATTCAATAGCAAGCAGTATGTTTTGTCAAATGAAAGCAAGAACGTTTTCTCCTCCTCCACAATAATAAATGAAAAGGATCTAATGTTCATACAGTCAAAGTGTTTAATAATTTAAGAAACCAGATTATACTAAGGTATAGGGGTCAGAATTAATAGGTCTTATTTTCCACACAACACTATGTCTTTTATATAAATTAATTCTATTGTTTTAACAATGATTAGAATATGATTAGTAATCAGAAAGAATAAGAGATGTACATAAAAGTTACATAATGACATACCGATAAAGCAAGAGACAATTTTAAACCAAGCATAATTTTATATTCTTTAAAACACATTAACACCCACCAATTCATTTGTATTATCAGTAAAGACTACTAGAAAATATTGAAAGAAATGGAGAAAAATTAATATCTGGACTTCAAATTAAAAGAATATTACACTATGCACAATCCTATAACAAACACTTCTTAAGCTACGTAAGATGGTGGTATCTACCCACCATCAGCCAAGCGTTCCCGCCAACTCTGAGCCGCATGGGTGAAAAACTCATTATTCAGAGCACTGCTGCTGAGTCGCATTAGGCCATCTGTCCCAACCTAGAGAGAACAATGCAGAAAAAGATACTTATGAGAGAGAAGAAGAGAGTCTCAGACAGAGAGACAAAGGAGGGGTCATTCATCTTACCTGTCTGTCCACCTCAGGCAGGAGGAAGAGGAGTTGTTGCTGGAAATGTGAAGGAAGGGCATTGAAGGTTCGAGAATTTATCAGGGCACGAAGATTTGTGTTGACAAGGATAGAACCAGGTGTCTCAAAATCTATCTCCTCTCCTCTGTTGCGTTTCATTTGTCCTGCAATGTTTGAAGCAAGAGAGAAAACAAGACATGATGTATGTTTCACTTTTTCAAAGAAAAATCGTATTTCAACTAAAAAATAGAGAATTTATGTTCAGTGCTGAGTAAGCTGCCCAGAGAATTTATTTACACTATAAATGATCTTCTGCCTCACTAGGTCTTTCCTGGGTTGTTTCTGGGCAGGACACTTGAGTTTGTTCTATCTTAATACCAAAGACAAAACCATGCATATGCTCTAGATTGTGTTGGGCCAACACCACCAAAGGAAGACGCCATTCCACAGGATAGTAACTAAGTCCATGGTCAGTCATTAAATGACAATCACTAGATTAGACCACATTTGAGGAAAGAGAAGTTTAGGAATAAGCCTTGCAGGAGGATCACAACTACAAAGAATCCCAGAATATCTTGTCATCTTTCCTCATTTTACAATGAGAAAAATCCAGAGTGGTCAAGCAGCACAAATGGAATTCAGAACACAATTTGTATTAGAAGAAATGAAAGGTAGAGTTTTTTTTAGCTTGCAATTAGACAAGATGCTACAGATATACCTAGACAAAGCTCTTCCTATGCATGTGTCAAAGCACAGAATTAGAACCAGAAGGAACCTCAGAAAAAATTTAGCTGAACCCCCTCAAGTTTATAGATGTGGGGGAAATAAAATCCATAGTGATGGATTTGTGTGAGGCAATTCAACTAATTAAAAAACAATTTGACAGGAAGAAATGTAAAGCTATGGAAGTAGAGGAAGAGTGTTTTATAGCTCACAGATCACAACAGTAAGGCATTGGGGTACATACAGGCAAACCCTCCTGTTAAGTAGGGTTCCTTCTTCAACCTAACAACCACTGTGACCCCATTACTGCCAAAGTAGTAAAGAAAGGTTGAAGTTAGAGACAGTTTCTTTTTTTGTGTATGTGTGAGGCAAATGGAATTAAGTGACTTGCCTGGGGTCACATAGCTAGGAAGTATTAAGTGCCTGAGGGCAAAATTTAACTCAGGTCTGCCAGTCTTACCCACTGTGTCTGAGCGAGCTTCTTCATAATGAACCCAATTGAGTATAAACTCCTTAAGGGCAAGAACCTTTCAAATTTTGTGCTCAGTATCTGAAACCTAGCAAGTGCTTAATAAATATTTGTTGACTGATTCTAAGAGTAAATAACTCTTACAAAGCACTCTCTTTCCTTTTAAAAGAGAGAGGGGAGGGGAGGAGAGAAAAAAGAAGGGTGCAAGGGAGAAAAGGAGGTAGAGAAAGAGGGGTAGGGGAGAAAAAGAGAGAATGAAAGAGAGATCCTTTTATAACCAATGCAATGGGGTGATACAAGTATTATTATTCCCATTTTATAGATAAGAAAGTTAAGGTTAAATTTTTAAAAAGGAAGTAATTTTACCATAGCTAGTAAATGGAAGAGCCAGGAATGAAAACCAGGTTCAATTAACCTGATGCTGGCTCAATTCAGCAGCAAAGCAGCACTTTCTTTTAGTATCTGGACTTGTTTTGAGTGATGGAGAGAATGTGCCAAGGGGACAACTGGATTTCCGTTTCAAAATGTGAGATATTTTTATCCTAAAATTAAAGAGTCAAACTTACTATCCGATAGCCTTGTTGACAAAATACATTATGCTTAATGACAAGATACTAAATTAGGCCTCAACAAATCACAAAGCCTTCTAACCAACAATCACTAAAAAAACAGTAATACCACTATACTTCACATTTATACAGCACTTCCTTTATGTTATTCTATTGACTAGATTGAGTGAAATAGCTGATTAGCTTGAGAAGAAGGTAAGCAAACTCAACAAAGAATAAGAACTTTAAGAAAGTGGATACTGACAAAAAAAAAAGTCAATGTTGGAATTCTTCAAGGCAAAATATAGTAGGAAGATCACTGGATGAGGAGGAATTAGAAGATCCATATTCTAATTTCAGTTTTGAAAAAAAAAAATCAATGTTTAATCTTTGGGCCTTGGTTTTTTCTTCTATAAAAAAATGAGACTGTTGTAAAACATAAACTCAAAGGTTTTATCCAGCACTGACATTATGAAATTAGAAAGATACATGGCCTACAGGTATAAATAATTAAGACTTGTAAGCTCTCAAGTACAATTACATATTAAATAGCTATATTTTTAGGCAAATAAATCTATCTCTAACAAATTACCTGTTGCTGGTTTCCGGATACCTCGTAAGATCTGGGGAGGATCACGGGTAATTTCCACCCGATTTCGAATGGCAGTGCTACACAGAGCCAGGGAGCTACAACTGCTGCTAGATGTGCTGCTGCTCTCTCCATCAGCATGTCGTCCAGAAAATCCTAAGAACAAATCAGATCACTGGTCAAAATGTATTAAGGAGGAGCTAAAATGCTCTACAATCTTGTCTGTGGCCTTGTTGAATACTTCTTGAAAAAGTATGAAAAGGATGACTATACTACTGTGCTATTGCTTCTGAACAGATTATAAAAATGAGCAAAAATGTCAAGTAAGATATCCATTCTCTGCTTCAATGCCACCAAAGAGGAACTCACCACATCCTAAAGTAGCCCATGATACTCTGAAACAGTTCTAATCATTAAAAATTTTTTCCTTATACAGATTAGAAATCTGCCCCTCTCTAAACTGTAGTCCTAGATCTACCCTCTGGGGACAAGTTTAATACATTTAATTCCTAACTATAGTCTAGTTAATCAAAAGACAGCGGTCAATGCCATTAATAAGCCTTTTCTTCAGTCTAAAGACTGCCAGGTCCTTCAAATGTTTTTTATATGGCATGGATTCAAGTTTCATCCCCATCCTAAATCTTCACAAAGACAGGAATAGACCATAGATTACTAGATCAGAGACAAATGGAAACCATCTAGACCCACCTCTATATGTTACAGGTGAGGAATCTGAAACTCACAATAATTAAGTGACTTGTCCAATATATGGATTATAATGGTTATAATGATTATAAATTCAGCATTTCCCCCACCACATTATAGATAATGTCTAGAAAGACACTTGTCCAAGCAAGAAATGAGCACATACCTGATGCAGATTCCATGTGTGCACCATTTACTTTCAGAGGGGTCAGGACAACTCGAGGTAGCATCACCCCAGTCTTTTTCTTCGGTTTGCTTGTCTATATTCCAAGAGAAATAAAAATTACTATGACATACCCTAAAGTACCGTTCTCCTTTTTATTTCTATAGATCCTCAGGGATTTTTCAATCAGAATAATCAGATTCTCATTATTTATTGGAACCAGATACTAAAACTATCTATCCAGGAAAGAATATAAAATACCTGTTTTCTAGTCTGTTAGCTACATTATTCTATATGCTCCCATAATAATGACATACATTTATATAGAATTTCTTGATTGCTATCCATATATCCCTTGATGGTCCCACTAACTTCTGACATAGATGATCTAAATAGTATCATTTTTTTTTTGAAAGATAAGGGAATCAAGACTTGAAGAAATTCAAATGCCTTGCCCCAGACCACACAGTCCAAGTCAGTGTTAGAATCTAAACCCAGATTTTCTAAGTCCAATGATCTTTTCATTATACCAACATGCCTTTTAACATAGTACTTATAGATCAGTAGACAAAATTTTATTTTATTTTTTCAATAAAGCATGCAAAAATCTTCAATCTATACTTAGGAACCTTGACTTGCAACTGTATATTTTCTCCCCATTCTCCAATCGTTCCTACCTGTGAAGCAGCTCTGTATGTCTCCCTGGGAGTAGAGATAGTTCTACCTTGAGACTCTGTAGAACAGGAGGCATTGGAAGAGGTTTCATCAAGAGATACTGGAGAAGAAAAAGTAGAACTTCAGCCCCTAAAGAGGCTCTTCATAGGTTTATAATAATTTTGCTGAAGCTACTTACCATCATTATCACCACTCACAGTGCTGGCTTCATTGGATCCACAGCTTTCTACATCTGCTGTATCCTCCAGCTCTTCTCCCTCAGGCACAGATGGATTTCTAGACCACTGCAGGGCATCCTTCTATAAAAATCATACCACAACCAATGCAACCAAAGACAAGTAGCAATCCTTAAATACAAAAGATGCATTCTAATTCCTAGTTTTCTACTGCTTCTGGGATAATTTATTATGTTAATAATATGTGATGTGTTTCCACAGCTGACCTAATCACTAAATTTTTCAGACATGCATCTCTGATATTATGGGCTTAACCATCATTATAAATAAAAATCACCATGTTAACATTTAATTTTGAAGGGAATTTTTAAAAAATATTTTTTCTTTTCCTTTTACCTACAATGGAAGATTTCTAATACATAATTCATTCATTTAACACCACTGAAATACTTGCTATTGCTAAAGTAATCTGCTGGGCCTCAGTAAGTTACAAGAATAACTGAGATCTTTGTATTCACAGAACATACAATTTAATATGGAAATAAAAGTCATAGGAAAACTTAATATAACTATAGAACAACAACTCAGAACTGAAGATGAGAAACAAATTAAGGGAAAAGCCCATTATGGAGAATATTCTACATTTTCTCAGAATTCTTTTTCTTGAATTGGATAAGGAATTAAGAATTGGGTAAATTCATGGCTTAATGAACAGTTAGGAAATCTGAATCCATATCCTAGCTCTAGGCATATCACTTGATCTTTTTGTATCCTAATTTTCTTATACACTACCTCCCCCAAAAGGAAGCTGTACAAATGTCAATTATCATTATTAGTTTCTATATAATCTCCAACTATTATTTTTCAAAATCATGTGTTAATCTTGAATTTACTCTTCACTATGTGACCTTAGAATGGAGGGAAAGGAAAAAATGTGTTCTATACAGATAATTAACAAACTGGGACCTGCCCTTTATTTAAATATTAATTCCCAATAACTAAATCAAAATTTCTTTCCTTGTTGGATCAAAGTCTTTCTTCATTACTATTAACTTGACTAGTAAAATTCCCGCCCAGACAGTTATGACCTTTCGCTTCTACTGCAGTCATCATTGACTGTCCAATCCAAAAGTCTATATAGTCTATATAGCCCTAGCCTTTCTTTACTTTAATTTTGCATCTTCCCTGGTATTGAACACAGATATATGAACAGAATAAAAACCTAATAAAAATCTGTTGAATACTTCCCTTCTTTCAAGTAGAATGCTGTAGAAATTTGTCAGATATGGTCACTTGTATTGATTTTGTTCAACTTTTTCTGCGTTATAAAGAAGAGTACAATTGGGAAAAGCAGAGAATGGTATTTTCCAGAAATGATTGGAAAAAATAAAATACAACACTAACAAAACCATTTTTTTAAAAAGATGTGTTAAAAATAAAACTAATACTTATTTCTAAAGGGTTTAGAAAAGGGTTAACCTGACTGGAAAAAATAAAATACAATACTAACAAAAACTTTTTTTAAAAGATGTGTTAAAAATAAAACTAATACTTATTTCTAAAGGGCTTAGAAAAGGGTTAACACCTAAATTTCTAAAACAACTAAAATTTTCTCTGGTAAAATAAGAGAAATTTTAATGAAAACTTCAGTTCTTTAATGAAAAATTATTAGTATTTAAGATACTAGATGGGCAGTAAAAGGATTACAGACCCATAAAAGATTTTAGGGGCCTATCTCAAGAATTTTTTTAAAAACTTATTTGCAGCAAGAGAACTGCTCAGTTCTGCAAACATATATTGTATCTAGGATATACTGCAACATACCTAATATATATAGGACTGCTTGCCATCTAGAGGAGGGGGTGGAGGGTGGGAGGGGAAAAATCAGAACAGAAGCGAGTGCAAGAGATAATGTTGTAAAAAAATTACCCTGGCATGGATTCTGTCAATATAAAGTTATAAAATAAAATAAAATATTTATAAAAAAAACTTATTTGCAAAGCTGGTTTATATTTACATATTACTTTCAAGAAGTCTTGAGTAGGGGCAGCTGGATGGCACAGTGTTTGATAAAGTCCAAATTGAGCCCACAGACACTATCTGTGTGATCCTGAGCAAGTCACTTAACCTCAACTGCCTTGCAAAAAAAAAAAAAAAAAAGAATTAAAAAAAAAACCCTGTTTAGTCACAAGAATACTTGCATGCATCAAAAAATATCTATATACAAGCTATTGGGGAGTTATCAATCCATAAAGAGGATTTGAAATCTAGTGTAGGAAAAGAATACATTTACAATTTACACTTTCAAAAAAAAGGAACAGAAAAGGAGAGCACGGGCCAAATAACTGATAAATAAAAGTATGATACAGGAATTCAAGGTAAGGGAAAAAGACTTGACTAGTAAGAAAAGACTTAGTCACCAAGAATTTATTAAGCACTTAATATGTTGCAGGCATTGTGCTAATTACTAAGGATATAAAGAAAAGCAAAAACGGTCTCTTGTCCACAAGGACTTTATATTCTAATGGAGAAAAGATAATATGCTCTGTTTATCCTATATCAGATTGCCTTCTTTCTTGGGGAGAGAAAGGTAAAGGAGGGAGGGAGAAAAATTTGGAACACAATCATAAATATGAATGTTGAAAGTTATCTTTACATATATTTGGAAAATAAAATACTATTGAAACTTTTTTAAAAAAAGATGATGCTCCATTTAAAGTAACTACTGATTGTATAAAATATTTAGGAAATCTATCTGCCAAGGGAAAACCAGAAACTTTATGAGCAAAACTACAAAACACTTTCCACATAAATTAAGTCTGATCTAACCAACTGGAAAAATATTAAATGCTCTTGAATTGGGTGAGCAAATATGATAAAGATGACAATACTATCTAAACTAATCTATTTATTTAGCACTATACCAATCAGACTCCCAAAAAACTATTTTGATGACCTAGAAAAAATAACAACAAAGTTCATATGGAAAAATAAAAGGTCAAGAATTTCAAGGGAATTAATGAAAAAAAAAATCAAATGAAGGTGGCCTAGCTGTACCAGATCTAAAATTATATTATAAAGCAGCAGTTACTAAAACCATCTGGTATTGGCTAAAAAATAGATTAGTTGATCAATGGAATAGGTTAGGTTCAAAGGACAAAACAGCCAATAACTTTAATAATCTAGTGTTTGACAAACCCAAAGACCCCAGTTTTTGGGATAAGAACACATTATTTGACAAAAATTGCTGGGAAAATTGGAAATTAGTATGGCAGAAACTAGGCACTGACCCACACTTAACACCGTACACACCAAGATAAGGTCAAAATGGGTTCATGACCTAGGCATAAAAAATGAGATTACAAATAAATTGGAAGAGCATAGGATAGTTTACACCTCTCAGACCTGTGGAAGAGGGAGGAATTTATGACCAAAGGAGAACTAGAGATCACTATTGACCACAAAATAGAAAATTTTGATTATATCAAATTGAAAAGTTTTTGTACAAACAAAACAAATGCAGACAAGATTAGAAGGGAAACAATAAACTGGGAAAACATTTTTACAGTCAGAGGTTCTGATAAAGGCCTCATTTCCAAAATATGTAGAGAATTGCCTCTAATTTATAAGAAATCAAGCCATTCTCCAAATGATAAATGGTCAAAGGATATGAAAAGACAATTCTCAGATGAAGAAATTAAAACTATTTATAGTCACATGAAAATATGCTCCAAAATCATTATTAATCAGAGAAATGCAAATTAAGATAACTCTGAGCTACCACTACACACCTGTCAGATTGGCTAGAATGACAAAGAAAGACAATGCAGAATGTTGGAGGGGATGTGGGAAAACAGGGACACTGATACATTGTTGGTGGAATTGTTAACACATCCAGCCATTCTGGAGAGCAATTCGGAACTATGCTCAAAAAGTTATCAAACTGTGCATACCCTTTGATCCAGTAGTGTTTCTACTGGGCTTATACCCCAAAGAGATACTAAAGAAGGGAAAGGGACCTGTATGTGCCAAAATGTTTGTGGCAGCCCTGTTTGTAGTGGCTAGAAGCTGGAAAATGAATGAATGCCCATCAATTGAAGAATGGTTGAGTAAATTGTGGTATATGAATGTTATGGAATATTATTGTTCTGTAAGAAATGACCAGCAGGATGAATACAGAGAGGTTTGGAGAGACTTACATGAACTGATGCTAAGTGAAATGAGCAGAACCAGGAGATCATTATATACCTCAACAACAATACTGTATGAGGATATATTCTGATGGAAGTGGATTTCTTTGACAAAGAGATCTAACTCAGTTTCAATTGATCAATGATGGACAGAAGCAGCTACACCCAAAGAAAGGACACTGGGAAATGAATATAAACAGCTTGCATTTTTGTTTTTCTTCCTGGGTTATTTATACCTTCTGAATCCAATTCTCCCTGTGCAACAAGAGAACTGTTCGGTTCTGCATACATATATTGTATCTAGGATAAACTGTAACCTATTTAACATGTATAGGACTGCTTGCCATCTGGGGGACGGGGTGGGGGTGGGGGGCAGAGAGTGAGTGCAAGGGATAACATTGTAAAAAACTACCCTGGCATGGGTTCTGTCAATAAAAAGTTATTTAAAATAATAATAATAAAATATAAAATAAAAAAATAAAAAGATAATGCTAAAAACATGATACATAAAAGACATAAACGATGTAAATGGAATGTAATCTCAGAAGGAAGACATTAAAAGATGTGTGGACTG
The DNA here is from genome assembly GCF_016432865.1 of Antechinus flavipes. Classification (NCBI taxonomy): domain Eukaryota; kingdom Metazoa; phylum Chordata; class Mammalia; order Dasyuromorphia; family Dasyuridae; genus Antechinus; species Antechinus flavipes. The sequence continues at coordinate 451,380,061 of NC_067399.1, forward strand.
AGGAAATCTCTAGGAAAAGATGTATTTAATTAAGTCAAATCTTGAGGGAAAAAAAGACAGGGAAACCAAGAGAAAGAGGTGGGAAAGAACTGAATTTCAGATCTGGAATAAAAAAACAGATATTCAGGAAATAGAATATCATGAACAAAGAATAGAAAGAAGGATGGTAAGGGTATGCTAAATCATGGAGTATGTGAAATGGAACTGAAGCTGAAGATCAGAAAGGTAGCAGGGAAGGAATCAGGTTGTAAAGATTTCAAATGTCAAACAATTGTTTTTCTATTTGATTTTGAAAACAAAAAAAGGATTACTAGAGTTTAGTGAATAGAATGATACAGTCAGATCTATACTTTAGAAAAAACATTTAGGTAGCTGAGTAGAAAATGGACTAATGTGGGAAGTAAATTAATTAATAAAAATAAAAAAAGTAAAATTACTATAATGTTCAGGTATGGGTTTACTTTATATCCTACAACTCTGGATTTATGAAACACTAAATTATAGGGTTCATCTCTTCTGTATATTATGCATCTAAATTATTCCACTAACTTCTTTTTCTGACCTAGTATCAAATTGTTTTGATGACTGTAGCTCTAGAGTATAGTTTGAGATCTAATATTGCCAGCTCTCTTCCTTCACCTCCTTCACATATTCCAATCTGTTGAATATTCTCAATCTTTTGTTTCTTTCAATTTTGTTTGTTAATGAAATTTGTTATGAATTTTTTCCCCTAGTATTTCTTTGGTGGTTTGTTATGGCACTAAGTAAAATAATTTAGAGAATATTGCCATTTTTATTACATTGGCTCAACCTACTCACTGGCACTGCCTACCCAGCAATTAATATTTCTCCAATTATTTAAATCTGTCTTTGGGTGAAGGAGTGTTTTGTAATTAAGTTCATATAGTTCCTGTGTCTTGGCAGATAGATTCCTAGTTATTTAATACCGTCTGTAATTATTTAAATAGAATATCTCCAATTCTTCCTACTGAATTAAGTTGGTAATATACAGAAATATTGTTGTTTGGATGGATTTGCTTTATATCCTGCAACTTGCTGAAGTTAATTGATTCAATTAGCTTTTTGATTTTCTAGGGTTCTCTAAATTGACCATTCATGTCATCTGCATGCTTCCTCATTGCCTATGTTTATTCTTTCAACATCTTTTTCTTGTATTACTGCTATAACCAGGATTTTTAGCATAATATTGAAGTCATCCCATTCCCATTCACAATTATGATTGTTACATATTTCCCTCCATCCTATTCTTTTATATTTAACTTTAAAAGTCTGTTTTGTTTCTAATCATTGTCTTGTTTGATTTATTCACCCCTCTTCATCCATGCCCCTCCTTCTTAGCCCCCTTCCCTCTCATTTCTCTATGTGGTAAAATGAATTTCTGTGCAAGTGCGGGCATGCACATGTAGTTTTGTTTCTTCCCTCCTGAACCAGTTCAGATGAGGGAGGTTCAAATGATGCTTGCTCTCTAAACTATCTCCTCTATTATACTCCTCTATTATACCTTTTCTTGGCTTTCCTGATAATTTGGTTTGGCGAAATACATTTTTTAGGTTGTAGTGGAAGAGGTATTCTGGAAGAACTAGGCAAAAATGTTTCCCCTTACTTCACCTCCCTCAGAATAGTAGACTACATAGAAATGGTGAGTGATATGACAATCAAAAAAAAGAAAAATTAAACAAAATCTTAATTTGCATTAAGATACTCAAAGTATAATCACAACTGGGAGTTAATAGTCTCAACTTGTACTGTCCTGGTGTTCAGTTCTGGTGCCATGTGGAAGGGCAATGATAAATCGCAGAGCCTCCTAGAGATCATACCATATGGAATTTAATTGAAAGATCTAATGACAGTATAGAGAGGAGATGATCCATTAAAGACACAAAACCTATCTTTAAGTATCTGAAGTAGACATGTAGAAAAGGTATTACTTATTTTCTTAGCTTCAGAAGGTAGAACTAGGAATAAGAGATAAAAGATTCACTAAAATAGAGATTTATACTTGATAGAAAGAAAAATTTTTTCTAATAATTAGTTATTCAAAAATGGAACAGGGTTGCCTTGGAAAGCAGTAAGTTCCATTCACTGGTGTTCATCAAACAAAGCCTGCATGGCCATGGTCAAGTCTGTTTTAGGGGGGATCTGTTTTCATCTGCAGATTGTACTAGGACATCTCTGAGTTCCCTTTTTCCTATAAGGTTCGGTGATTATGTGTTTGCTTTTCCTTTTACCCTCTTAAGATTACTATTACTGAATTAACTAATGTATCTTGGGAAGCAAAATGTTTTTCAACATTTTTTAAAAGAAAAAAAGCTTTATTAAAAAATTTTTTTCTATGTTTCTTTTAATATATATCTATTTTTATACATATACGTTAACAATATAAAACTCTGAATTCCAGATTTTCTTCCTTCCCTATCTCAACCCCCACTGAGAAGGCACATGTGAAATATTTCAATAAGTCATGTTGTAAAAGAAAATATCAATCTTCAGTCCCCCCTCAAAAAAAAAAATTAAGAAAAATAAAGCTGAAAAAGGTATGCTTCAATTTATATTCAGAAAAAAGCAGTTCTTTCTCTGGGTATAGACAGCATTTTTCATCACAAATCCTTCAGAATAATGTTATATCATTGTTTTACTGAGAATAGCAATCATTCATAGCAGATCATCCCATAACACTGCTATTAGTTTGTACATGGTACATTTCATTTTGCATGAGCTCACGTAGGACTTTCTAGGTTTTCCTGAGAGCATCCTGATCACCATTTCTTACAGAACAATAGTATACCATCATACATTTCATTCAGCCATTCCCCACCACTTGATGGGCATCCCCCTCAAATTTCCAATTCTTTGTCCTGAGAAAAAAGTGGCTATAAACATTTTTTGTATGTGTAAATCCTTTTCCTTTTTTTAAAAAAAAATTCTTTTGGATTCATGCCTAGTGGTGATATTGTTAGATCAAAGAATAAACATGATTAATTTTTTAAAATTTATTTTTAACACACATTGCTTTATGAATCATGTTGGGAGAAAAAAATTGGACCAAAAGGGAAAAATTATGGGAGAGTTAAAAAAAAAAAAAACTGGAAAAAGTGAACGTAGCATGTGTTGATTTATATTCAGTCTCCTTAGTTCTTTTTCTGGATACAGATGGCATTTTCTGTCCAAAGTCTATTGGGATTGCTTTGGATCACTGAACCATTGAGAAGAACTAAGTCTTTCATCGTTGATCATCACATATTCTTGCTGTTATTATGTACAATGTATTCCTGGTTCTTAATAAGCATGATTTTATCCCTTTGGGCATAGTTTCTATCTTTTCTTCATTTATCTGTTAGGGATGACTCTTATTTTTTAAAAAAATTTGATTCAGTTCCCTATACATTTGAAAAAAGTGGTCTTCATCAGAGAAACTTGCTTCAAAATTCTTTTCACAATTACTATTGCTAACTGTAGTCTCCCTCCTGTTTATTCTATTCTCTCTCTCCTTTCATCCTGTCCCTCCTGAAAAGTATTCTGCTCTCTTTCCATTCCCTTCTATCACCCTTCACATTTCTTATATTCCTTTCCCCTACTAATTTCCTGAAGGATGATAGATCTCTATACTTATTTTTTTCTTTGAGCCAATTCTGATGAGAGTAAGGTTCTCAGTTTCCCTCCTTACTCCACCCCTCCACTGTAAAAGCTTTTTCTTGCCTCATTTATGGCAGATAAGTTTCATCATCCCACTTCTCCCTTCCCCTTTCTGTCAATACATTATTCTCTCATTTTTTTAAGATAGCATCCCTTCATATTCAACTTATACCTGTACCCTCTATCTATATATACTCCTAACTGCCAAAAAAAAGAAAGTTACAAGTATCTTCCCATGTAGGAATGTAATCAGATTAAATTCATTAAGTTCTTTATGATTTCTCTTTCTTGATTACCTCCTTATGCTTCTCCTAAGCCTCATATTTGAAAATAAAAATCTTTACTCAGCTCTGGTCTTTTCATCACAAATGTTTGAAAGATCTCTATTTCATTTAATTTCCACCTTTCCCACTGAAGTAGATATACTCAAGTTTTGCTAGTTTGCCGATTCTTGGTTGTAACACTAGCTCTTTTTGCTTTCCAGAATGTCATATTCCAAGCCCTCCAATCCTTTAATGTAGAAAGCTTGCTAGATCTTCTGTTATCCACTTAAATTGTTTCTTTTGGGTGCTTTCAATATTTTCTCCTTGACGTGGGAGTTCTGGAATTTTGGCTATAATATTTCTGGGAGTTTTCATATCTTGGAATCTCTTTCAGGAGGTGATCTGTGGATTCTTTCCATTTCCATTTTACTCTCAGGTTCTAGATCATCAGGATAGTGTTCCTTGGTAATTTCTTGAAAGATGATGTCTAGGTAGACCTATAATTTTAAAATTATCTCTCCTGGATCTATTTTTCAGATCACTTGTTTTTCCAGTGAGTTATATCACTTTGTTTTCTATTTTTTCATTCCTTTGTTTTTGATTGTTCTTTGATTTCTCATAAAGTCATTAGCTTTTATTTGCTCAGTTCCAATTTTTAAGGAATTATTTTCCTTAGTGAGTTTTTGTATCTTCTTTCCCATTCGGCAAATTTTGCTTTTTGAGGTATTCTTCTCATTGGCTTTTTGTATTTCCTTTTGCATCATTCTCATTTCTCCTCCCAAATTTTCCTCTTCTCTTACTTGATTTTTAGAATCCCTTTTGATTTCTTCCATGGCCCAGGCCAATTTTTTTTTTTTTTGGAAGTTTTAGATGCAGGATTTTTGACTTTATTTTCTTCTGAAGTATGTGTTTTGGTCTTCCTTGTCACCATAGTAACTTTCTATGGTCAGAATCTTTTTCTATTTGCTCATTTTCCCAGACTATTACTTAGCTTTTAACTTTGTTAAATTAGGGCTCTGTTTCAGAGACCCTTAGAAGCCTGTGTAAGTTTTCAGTTCTTCCAAAGTGGTATGCTGCATGGAAAAGTGTGTTTACTATTCTTCTGGATTGAGCTTTGGTCTGTAAGCTACCACAAGTGCTCTAAAACTGTGAAGAAGATCCCCAGGTCACTATAGCATTAACTTCTACTGTATTAGTGGCTCCTTCCTCCTCAACTTGGAACTCTGAGTCAGAACTACTGAATCTGAAGTATGGGCAAAACAACAGAGTCCTGCACCTTAATGCTAGCAACCAGACTCCTCTAATATCTCTTTCTAACCAGCTGTTAAGACTCCAGTGGGATGAGTTACCTGGAAACTGCCACAGCCACTGCTGATTCAGTGGCTCCCAAGGCTAGCTCCAAGTTAGCTGAGGTTGAGGCTATAATGGTGCAGCCTGCGCCAGATTGCATTCCATTCTCATCCTAGTATGACAAACCTTTCCAGCTGACCTTCTAAGTCATCATTGGTGTCTGTGACTGAGAGGTCTGGAAATTGCTATTACTGCCACCGATTCAGACGTTCCCAAGGACTTCCTTTGGTTTGCCAGGAACAAACCATGCTAGTATGACCAAATATTTCCTGTTGATCTTCTTAAATTGTTTTCATATGAAAAATTGTTTTACCCCATCTTTTTGTGGGTTCTGATGCTCAAAATTTGTTCAGAGTCATTATTTAAAGGTATTTGGAGGAGAGCTCCTTCATCTTGGCTCCACCTCTGAGAATAATCATCTTCAAAGTTATTTTCTTTTCTAAAATTTTGTATCTTTTTTTTTAATTTTTATTTAATAATTACTTTATATTGACAGAATCCATGCCAGGGTAATTTTTTTTACAACATTATCCCTTGTACTCGTTTCTGTTCCGATTTTTCTCCTCCTTCCCTCCATCCCCTCCCCTAGATGGCAAGCAGTCCTATATATGTTAGATATGTTGCAGTATATCCTAGATACAATATATGTTTGCAGAACCAAACAGTTCTCTTGTTGCACAGGGAGAATTGGATTCAGAAAGATGCAGATAGTTCACATTCGTTTCCCAGTGTTCTTTCTTTGGGTGTAGCTGGTTCTGTCCATCATTTATCAATTGAAACTCAGTTAGGTCTCTTTATCAAAGAAATCCACTTCCATCAAAATATGTCCTCATACAATATCATTGTCGAAGTGTATAATGATCTCCTGGTTCTGCTCATTTCACTTAGCATCAGTTCATGTAAGTCTCTCCAGTCCTCTCTGTATTCATCCTGCTGGTCATTTCTTATAGAACAATAATATTCCATAACATTCATATACCACAATTTACCCAGCCATTCTCCAATTGATGGGCATCCATTCATTTTCCAGTTTCTAGCCACTACAAACAGGGCTGCTACAAACATTTTGGCACATACAGGTCCCTTTCCCTTCTTTAGTATTTCTTTGGGATATAAGCCCAATAGAAACACTGCTGGATCAAAGGGTATGCACAATTTGATAACTTTTTGGGCATAATTCCAGATTGCTCTCCAGAATGGTTGGATTCATTCACAACTCCACCAACAATGCATTAGTGTCCCAGTTTTCCCGCATCCCCTCCAACATTCATCATTATTTTTTCCTGTCATCTTAGCCAATCTGACAGGTGTGTAGTGGTATCTCAGAGTTGTCTTAATTTGCATTTCTCTGATCAATAATGATTTGGAACACTCTTTCACATGAGTAGTAATAGTTTCAATTTCATCATCTGAAAATTGTCTGTTCATATCCTTTGACCATTTATCAATTGGAGAATGGCTTGATTTCTTATAAATTTGAGTCAGTTCTCCATATATTTTGGAAATGAGGCCTTTATCAGAAACTTTAACTGTGAAGATGTTTTCCCAGTTTGTTGCTTCCCTTCTAACCTTGTTTGCATTAGTTTTATTTGTACAAAGGCTTTTTAATTTGATGTAATCAAAATAAAATTTTGTACCTCTTTCCAAATTCTTTATTCTCTTTTGATATCTTTGTTTTTCCTGTCTTTTCCCCCTACTACTCTTATATGATTTTAAAAACTTTTTTTAGCTACTTTAACTCTTGTAAAAATTTTTGTTGGATTTTTATCTAAATATTCATTTATCTTTGAGACTTAGAGCTTTTTTCAAGTCATTTTCTTCTTTCCTAGTTTTGTTTGCTCATTCTTCCTACTTTTTGACTTCAGAATTTATGTCAGTGCTTGTGCTCTGCAGACTTCTGAGATAGGTGAGGAAATGTCTGGTCTCTTACATTCTTTTATTTTCATAGCTCTAGTTAGGAGTCTGAAGGCTTTAAGTGCCCCCAGAGTCCATGTTCTATAAGTTCCTGACCTAGGTTCTGGTCTACAGTTATTCCTTCTACATCACGATGCTCCTATGGATGGGAAAATCTGCATGAAATATTTTGGCCAAGAAAGAGTGTTCCAAATCACTATTTATTGATCAGAGAAATGCAAATTAAGACAACTCTGAGATACCACTACACACCTGTCAGATTGGCTAAGATGACAGGAAAAAATAATGATGAATGTTGGAGGGGATGTGGGAAAACTGGGACACTGATGCATTGTTGGTGGAGTTGTGAACGAATCCAACCATTCTGGAAAGCAATCTGGAATTATGCCCCAAAAGTTATCAAACTGTGCATACCCTTTGATCCAGCAGTGCTACTACTGGGCTTATATCCCAAAGAGATACTATAGAAGGGAAAGGCACCTGTATGTGCCAAAATGTTTGTGGCAGCCCTGTTTGTAGTGGCTAGAAACTGGAAATTGAATGGATGCCCATCAATTGGAGAATGGCTGGGTAAATTGTGGTATATGAATGTTATGGAATATTATTGTTCTGTAAGAAATGACCAGCAGGATGAATCCAGAGAGGCTTGGAGAGACTTACATGAACTGATGCTAAGTGAAATGAGCAGAACCAGGAGATCATTATACACTTCAACAACGATATTGTATGAGGACGTATTCTGATGGAAGTGGATTTCTTTGACAAAGAGACCTAACTCAGTTTCAATTGATAATTGATGGACAGAAGCAGCTACACCCAAAGAAAGAATACTGGGAAACGAATGTGAACTATTTGCATTTTTGTTTTTCTTCCCGGGTTATTTTTACTTTCTGAATCCAATTCTCCCTGTGCAATAAGAGAACTGTTCAGTTCTGCAAACATATATTGTATCTAGGATATACTGCAACATATCTAATATATATAGGACTGCTTGCCATCTAGGGGAGGGGGTGGAGGGAGGGAGGAGAAAAATCAGAACAGAAGCGAGTGCAAGGGATAATGTTGTAAAAAAATTACCCTGGCATGGATTCTGTCAATATAAAGTTATTATTAAATAAAATAAAAATTAAAAAAAAAAACCAACGAAATATTTTGGCCAAAAAAGAAGTCTGGACTTTTTTCTGTTATGCAATGCTTATACACTTACTGTAAACTTTGGGTTGACTATTTTGTCATAGGTTCTGTGTTATCTGCTGACCTTTACATGTTGTCTATGACTTCCACAAAACTCCCTCTCCCCTCCTCACACCCCTCCCCTCCCCGGGCAATTCTCATTTAATTTTAAATTTCTTCTGAAACCAAGATGGAGAAAGAAAAAATGTGGAAGGAATAACTGAAACTTGTTTATATTTGGAAGTTTTACTAAATTGCTTGTTAGCTTATTGATCTTCTAGGAGGGTCTATAGGTTCAGAATGAGTAAATGGCTTACTCCCTCCTCCCTTTGGTCTACGATACTGCACTCTGCTCCTGGGATCAGAGTCATGCAGTTACTGTTTGCTTCCCTATTATATATCCAGAAAAAGCTATTTCTTTCCTGGTTCCATAACCATTAATAGTGGCTGGCAGCAGAGCTGTCAGATGATATGTGTTCCTGCACACTATACTTGTTCAGGAATTTCTTTTAGGTTCCCTATCTCAGAAGCTAGGTTCTGGAATGTTTGCAACCACTACCACAGTTACTAGTTATCCTGGCCAGAGCCCCTCTCTAAAGTCTGAAAACCTCTATCTCCCTTAACACTCTCAGCTGTAAAAAAAATAATTCACTGTGACTTACACTTGGCTTGCCTAATCAGAATTAAGTTTGTTGCATTTGTTAGAGGTTGAAAAAGTGTAAGGAGAGCTAGTTTCTAATGCTTTTTCTCTGTCATCTTGGCTCTACCCTTCAATTTTTATTTTTTAAAAAACTTTAAAGACATATAGTCTTAAAATGTTTCTTCAACACGTCTCTTATGCTTTGGCTGCCTGCATAATATAAGGCATTTTAATGATATGAATCATTCAAGACTAAGAACCTGAGACTCCTATCATGAGATATTGAAAATGAACATGAGTGAAACTCTTCTTTTTACTTATCCCAGTTCTGCAACTTTTTACTTTCAAGATTAAAAAAAAGAAAAAACAACTTAATTAGAATATACTCAGATTCCTGCAGTTTCACATTACATAAAACAGATACCTGGCTTAGTAAAATTTAGAAAGTTGAATCCTAAGCTTTTATTTTTAATGAAAGACAACATAGTGAATGAAATGCCTAATCTTAAAAGAGTAAAATAATTTGGATAAGAGTTGTAGCCATCTACCTATAAAAACTATATGATAATGTAAATATTCTCCCACTCCTCTGAGATTTGGTTTGCTTATTTATAAGATGGAAATATACCAACTTTTTCATCAACTTCACAGAATTTTGGATTATAATTATCATTCATAACGGTGTGATTATCTCACATTCATTGGTTCCACAAGCATTTATTAAACACTCTCAAGTAGCAGGTACTGCTAAACACTGGGGAATCCAACACAGAAATCAAATAGTCCCTTCTCTCAAGGGGCCTGTGTACATGCTGTTGAAGAGGAGTAACACATCCACCAAAAATCAAAAGGGCAGTAGATAGAGCACCAACCTTGGAGTAAAGTAGAACCTGGATTTAAATTTAGTCTCAGACACTTAACACTTACTAGCTGTGTGACCCTGGGCAAGTCATAATTGCCTTGCTTTAAAAAAAAAAATCAAATAACAAAGCACATACTAAATGGTCAGCTAGGTGGTACAATGTATAGACTATTGGCCCTGGTATCAGGAAGACCTGAGTTTAAATTCAATTTCTTTTACTAACAGTGTGACCCTGGGCAAGTCATTTATCTGTATTTGCCTTTGTTACCTCATCTGCAAAATGAACTGGAGAAGGAAATGGCAATCCACTCTGGTATCTTTGCCAAGAAAATCCCAAATAGGGTCATGAAGAGTCAGACACTCCTGAAATGACTGAACAATAACAATTTCTAGTGGGAATGCACTTTCAAATGGGGAGAAGAGCAGAACTATACTACAAGATAGCAAACAGAGCTAGGCTTTGGAAGAATTCAACAATGACATGATGAAGAAGGCTAATGTTCCAAATATGGTGGACATTTTACAAATGCACAAAGACTTGATACAGACATGTGAGGATCACATTAAGCAAGCCACTTAGGCTAGAGTACAGAGTACTTGGGGAATAATGTGCAAAAACCCTGAAAGGCTAATCTAGACATAAAATATGAAGGATTTTGAAAGTTAACAGCAGATTAGTGTTTTGCCTTGGCAACAAAGAGTCACTGTAGCCTCAAGCTTGAGAATAACTCTGTTAAACCTGTGCTTTCGGAATTTTACTTAGGCAGTCACATGAAGGTTAGAGTACAGTAAAAAGAGATGTGAATATGATCCTTATGTAGTCAAGTACTACTGCGTTCTCAGCCAATTGTGAGGTGTCCCCATAAGATTATTTTTGCCCAGTGTTTTCTTAGAAACATGTCTTCAGGGGCAGTTAGATGGTGCAGTGGATAGAGCACCAGCCCTGAAATCAGGAGGACTTGAATTCAAATCTGGCCTCAGACACTTAACACTTCTTAGCTATATGACCTGGGCAAATCACTTAACCCCAATTGCCTCAGCCAAAAAAAAAAAAAAAGAAACATATCTTCAGCATGAATATGTCAGTGAATTTGCAGATTTCAATCTCTTTTTGATATAATAAATGATATTAGTGAACTACTCTGGCCAAAAATTTAATCTATTTTGGGCCATATTAGTCATACCAGTGATAAACCTGTCTTCCCCAAACAGAGCTCAGTTTCTCCTTAGATAATATATTTGCAATTTCCCAAATAAAGTTCATACTCAAAAAGATGACTTCTTTGGCAAGATCTGCCAACACTTCATCTTGCTTAGCTGGAATAGTTTTCAAGAACCTGTAGTCACCCTTATGCCAGAAGGAAACATCATAATCTAACTTTGGTTAAGTAAAACATGTCTATATTATCTTATGTCAAGGTTCCATAATTGCTAAGGAAACAATTGTTTCCCATGTAATTTTTTTTTAAAAAACAGACTAAAGATGTCTTGAAGACTTTCTAACTTGAACTAAAATCTAAAATCCAAGGTGCTATTCAAAGTATATTTGAGAAGACTAGTGTAATTTAAGATGAGTGGGAATCAGTCTTATGCTAGTATTACTCTAATATATCAAGCTTTGCATGGGCAGAGCCAAGAGGCAGGGACTCACTGAGCACTTCTCCAAACCTTTCCAATTCCTTTAAATAACTCTAAACAAATTTTAGAGTATCTTTTTTTTTTTTTAAAGATAGAGTAGAATAATTTTCCAGCTGAAGACAACTTGGAAGATGAACATAAAAGGTCTGTCGCACCAGGGTAGGAGTCCAATGCAGGTGTGCAGTTTTGGACTTCATGTCAGCAAAGCAGCAAATCCTTGAGGCCTCTGAATCAGTACTGCTTCCAGACCTCTCAACTCACAGATAGCAAAGACAACTTGGGAGGTCAGCAGGAAAGGTTTGTCAGTAGGATGAGAGAACCTCGGGAAACTAGAAAACTAGCAGTGAGTGTGGGTGGCGGTGGCAGTTTCCAGAGGTCAGTTCATAAGTAGTCTCTACTAGCACTGAGGAAAAACTCTGTTGCTTTAGCATATTAGAAGTTACAACTACAGTGGGACAGGGATGCTCCTCACAGTTCCAGAGCAGAAAACAGTGCTTGTGGTCATGCCACTGAGAGGATCTTTGAAAATAGATGCACAAAAAAATGTCCATACTAACCCTTTTTGTAGTGGCCAGAAACTGGAAATTGAATGGGTGACCATCAATTGGAGAATGGCTGAATAAATTGTGGTATATGAATGTTATGGAATATTATTGTTCTGTAAGAAATGACCAGAAAGATGATTTCAGAAAGGCCTGGAGAGACTTACATAGCTGATGCTGAGTGAAATGAGCAGGACCAAGAGATCATTATATACTTCAACAACAATACTATATGATGATCAATTCTGATGGAGGTGGCCATCTTCAACAAGGAGAGGATCCAAATCAGTTCCAATTGATCAGTAATGAACAGAACCAGCTACACCCAGCGAAAATAATGCTGGGAAATGAGTATGGACCATACCATAGCATTTACACTCTTTTCTGTTATTGTTTGCTTGCATTTTTGTTTTTCTTCCCAGATTATTTTTACCTTCTTTATAAATCCAATTTTTCTTGTGCATGACAACTGTATAAATATGTATACATATATTCTATTTAACATATACTTAAACATATCTAACATGTATGGGACTACCTGCCATCAGGGGGAGGGGGTGGAGGGAAGGAGGAGAAAAGCTGGAACAGAAGTTTTTGCAAGGGTCGATGTTGAAAAAACCACCCATACATATGTTTTGTCAATAAAAAGCTATAAAAGAAAAAGAAAGAAACAAGAAAATAGATGCACAAAATCCTGAAGCTTGGACTAGTGAACCCTCCATCTTGGAAACAGAGCCCTAATTTAACAAAGTTAAAAGCTAAGTAATAGTCTGGGAAAATGGGCAAACAGAAAAAGATTCTGACCATAGAAAGTTACTATGGTGACAAGGAAGATCAAAACATATACTTCAGAAAAAAATAAAAGTCAAAGATCCTGCATCCAAAGCTTCCAAAAAAAAAAAAAAAAAAGAGAATTGGTTTCAGGCCATGAAAGAAATCAAAAGGGATTCTGAAAATCAAGTAAGAGAAAAGGAAAAATTGGGAAGAGAAATGAGAATGATGCAAAAGGAAATACAAAAAGCCAATGTGAAGAATACCCTCAAAAAGCAAAATTTGCCAAATGGGAAAGATACAAAACTCACTGAGGAAAATAATTCCTTAAAAATTGGAATTGAGCAAATGAAAGCTAATGACTTTACGAGAAATCAAAGAACAATCAAAAACAAAGGAATGAAAAAATAGAAAACAAAGTGATATAACTCACTGGAAACAAGTGACCTGAAAAATAGATTCAGGAGAGATAATTTCAAAATTATAGGTCTACCTGAAAGCCATGATCCAAAAAAGAACCTAGACATCATCTTTCAAGAAATTACCAAGGAACACTACCCCTGATATTCTAGAACCTGAAAGTAAAATGGAAATTAAAAGAATCCATAGATCACCTCCTGAAAAAGATTCCAAGGTGAAAACTCCCAAGAATATTATAGCCAAAATTCCAGAACTACCAGGTCAAGGAGAAAATATTGAAAGCATCTAAAAGAAACAATTCAAGTGTAATGGAGCCACAGGCAAGATAACACAAGATCTAGCAGCTTCTACATTAAAGGATTGGAGGGCTTGGAATATGACATTCTGGAAAGCAAAAAAGAGCTAGGATTACAACCAAGAAAACACTTTTGAAGACAGACAAGGTGAAAGGAGAGAGAATAAAACAAATAGGGGGAATACAGTTTACAATGATAATTGTTTCTCTGATAAGTCCTAATTTCTCAAACATACAAAAAATAAAAGCCATTCTCCAACTAATAAGTGATCATAAGATATGAACAGTTTTCAGATGAAGCAATCAAGCTATTTATAGCATATGAAAAAAAATACTCTCACTATTGGAGAAATGCAAATTAAAATAAGTATGAGGTACTGTCTCATAAATATTAGATTGACTAATAGGGCTAGCAAAAGAAAATGACAAATGTTGGAGGAAATGTGGGGAAAATGAGACACAAAAGCATTAATGGTGAATGTAAAATGATTCAACCATTCCATAGAGCAATTTGGAACTATGTCCAAAGAACTACAAAACCATTCATACCCTTTAACCTAACAATACAATATTGGGCATGTATCCCAAAAAAGATTTTAAAAAAAGAAAAAGGAACTATATGTACAAAAATATTTATAGCAGCTCTTTTCTTGGGGCAAAGAACTGGAAACTGAGATGACCATCAACTGGGGAATAGCTGAATAAATTGTGGTTTGTAATTATGAATAGAATACTATTTATATTATGTATATTATATATTATTATATAAGAAATGATTAGCAAGATGCTCTCAGAAAAAAATATGGAAAGACTTCCATGAGCTCATACAAAGTGAAATGTTCTGCGCAAAAATTAACAGCAAAATTGTACTATCAATTGCGAATGACTTTGCTATTTTCAGCAATAAAATAATCCAAGACAACACTGAAGGACTTATGATGAAGAATGCTATTCATATCCAGAGAAAGAACTGACACATACTTTTAAAAAATTGAGAGGTTTTTTTTTAGGGAGGTAGGGGAACTTATGTCTTTGTTCAAAAGATTAATTTTATGAAAATGTCTTGTCTAAATTCAAATGTGCCTTCTCAGTCTGGGGATATGGAGAGGGAAGAGAAGAAAGAAACTGGAACTCAAAGTTTTAAAAGTAAATGTTTAAAAAAAAAAAAAAAAAACTAAAGCTCTCCAGATAGCTTAGAATCAAAGGGCAAATTAGAAAATGAATGGAGCCACCAAACACCTCCAGAAAGAAACTCCACAATAAAAACTCCTAGGTATATTATAACCGAGGTTCTGAGCTCTCAATTCAAGGGAAAATTTTCTATAAGAGCCAAAAAGGAAAAAATTCAAGTATAATCAGTTTTCACAATGTAAGTATTTTTCTTTGAAGAATATGAGGCCCCTTTTTCACAGAGAGACTTCAGTGCATGGAGTAAATGACCCCTGGTATGGGACTGTCCCACCAATGCTACCTGCCAGGAGTCCTAGCTGCTTGGGATTTTGCATTCCACCTATAAGAGAATCAAATTTGCACGAAGAGTTGTCTATTGAGGAGTCACAGTTAGGATCACATAAGACTTAGCAGCTACCACTAAAAAGAAGAGGAGAGCTTGGAATATAAAAAAGGAAAAGATCCAGATTTATAACCAAGAATAACCAATCCAGAAAAACTAAGTATAATCCTAGAGGAGTCAAAAGAATGCTTCACAAAATAGAGAACTCCTAAGCATTCCTAATGAAAAAACCAGAGCTGAATAGAAAAGCTAACATAAAAAATAAGAGTCAAGAGAATCATAAAAAAGTAAACATGAATGAGAAAACCTAAGGAACTAAGTTAAATTGGTTACCAACTTACACAGAGAGATTATCTGTGTAACCTTTCAGAACTTTATCATCACTAGGGATTACAGAAGTCTAATTAGAGAAAGAGACTAAACATGTTATTATATTTGGATGATCTCAAAAATGCACTACAAAAAAGTGGGAAGGAAACAAAAGAATGGGGCGCACAGAGCGGAGGTCATTCAATACAGAGAAGCAGTACAAGGGAGCAGATGACAATCTCCAATTAGGTACCAAAAGAAATATCCTTAAAAAATCAAAAGATAAAACTAACAAAATTGAACGTAATCTTGGATTAATAAACATTAAGCTACTTTTGGGGGAGTAAAGGGGAGAAATACAATAAATAAGCCATTAGCTAATTTGACCATGAAAAAGAAAGAAAAAAACCAAATTACTGATATCAAAAATGAAATAGGTGAATTCACAATCAATAAAGAAGAAATAAAAGCAACTATAGGGAACTATTTTGCCCACATACGTCAACAAAATTGATAATTTGGACTGCATGGATAAATATTTACAAAAATATGCAAATATATAAACAATGAAATAAATTTATAAATATAAATGTTTTGTTAATACAAAGCAGGAAAATGGAATACTTGGATCTTTTATTTAAATCTTAGAAAAAGAAGTTGGACAAGATATAAATAAGCTCCCAAAGGAACAAAAAAAATCCCAAGACTTTATGAATTTACAAGTGAATTCCACCAAGAATTAAAAGAATAATTAATTGTAATACTACATGAACTAATTGAAAAAACAAGTTTACAAAAAAGAATCCTTCCAAATTCCTTCCATGACACAAGTACAGTCTTGATACCTAAACTAGGGATCAAAACAGAGAAATACTATAGACTAATTTCTCTAATCAACACAAAAAGTTTTTTGTTTTTTGTTTTTTTGTTTTGTTTTTTAAGACCTTTTTATTGATAGAACCCATGCCAGGGTAATTTTTTTACAGCATTATCCCTTGCATTCACTTCTGTTCTGATTTTTCCCCTCCCTCCCTTCACCCCCTCCCCCAGATGGCAAGCAGTCCTATACATGTTGAATAGATTACAGTATATCCTAGATATAATATATGTGTGCAGAACCGAACAGTTTTCTTGTTGCACAGGGAGAATTGGATTCAGAAGGTATAAATAACCCAGGAAGAAAAACAAAAATGCAAGCAGTTTATATTCATTTCCCAGTGTTCTTTCTTTGGGTGTAGCTGCTTCTGTCCATCTTTGATCAACTGAAACTGAATTAGCTCTCTTTATCAAAGAGATCCACTTCCATCAGAATACATCTTCATACAGTATCATTGTTGAGGTATATAATGATCTCCTGGTTCTACTCATTTCACTTAGCATCAGTTCCTTTGTAAGTCTCGCCAGTCCTCTCTGTATTCATCCCGCTGGTCATTCCTTACAGAACAATAATATTCCATAACATTCATATACCACAATTTACTCAACCCTTCTCCAATTGATGGGCATCCATTCATTTTCCAGCTTCTAACCACTACAAACAGGGCTGCCACAAACATTTTGGCATATACAGGTCCCATTCCCTTCTTTAGTATCTCTTTGGGGTATAAGCCCAGTAGAAACACTGCTGGATCAAAGGGTATGCACAGTTTGATAACTTTTTGAGCATAGTTCCAAATTGCTCTCCAGAATGGCTAGATTTCAACACAAAAAGTTTATTTTTTTTAATATTTTATTTTATTTTATAATAACTTTATATTGACAGAATCCATGGCAGGATAATTTTTTTACAACATTATCCCTTGTACTCGCTTCTGTTCCATTTTTCCCTTCCCTCCCTCCACCTCCTTCCCTAGATGGCAAGCAGTCCTATATATGTTAAGATATGTTGCAGTATATCCTAGATACAATATATGTTTGCAGAACCGAACAGTTCTCTTGTTGCACAGGGAGAATTGGATTCAGAAGGTAAAAATAACCCGGGAAGAAAAACAAAGATGCAGATAGTTCACATTCGTTTCCCAGTGTTCTTTCTGTGGGTGTAGCTGCTTCTGTCCATCATTTATCAATTGAAACTGAGTTACGTCTCTTTATCAAAGAAATCCACTTCCATCAGAATACATCCTCATACAATATCGTTGTCGAAGTATATAATGATCTCCTGATTCTGCTCATTTCACTTAGCATCAGTTCATGTAAGTCTCTCCAAGCCTCTCTGTATTCATCCTGCTGGTCATTTCTTACAGAACAATAATATTCCATAACATTCATATACCACAATTTACCCAGCCATTCTCCAATTGATGGGCATCCATTCAATTTCCAGTTTCTAGCCACTACAAACAGGGCCGCCACAAACATTTTGGCACATACAAACACAAAAAGTTTAAATAAAATATTATTCAGGCCACTAGAACAATATATCACAATAATCATAAACTGTAACTAGGATAGTTTTATACCACAAATGAAAGGCAGTTTCAATATTAGGAAACATATCAGTATAAGTGATCATACTAATAACAAATTGTTATTATTGGGAATAAGCTTTTCCAAAAAGAAAAGTGAAGAACTGGGATAAAAAAAGGATGCTCAGGGGTAGCTCAACAGTGCAGTGGACCAGCCCTGAAGTCAGGAGGACCTGAATTCAAATCTGACCTCAGACACTTAATACTTAAAGCTGTGTACCTGGGCAAGTTACTTAACCCCAAATGCCTCAGCTAAAAAAAAAAAAAAGAAAAGAAAAGAAAAGAAAAAAAGAAAAAAAAAGATGTTCATCATCACCTTTAGTATTCCTTATGGTACCAGAAATCCTAGACACTGAAGGAATAAGCATAGACTATGTGAGGAAAACAAGGCTGTCATTCGTTGTAGATGACATAGGACAACTTATAGAATCCTCAAGAAAGAACTAAAAAGAAATAATGGAAAAACTTTAATAAACTTGCAAGAAATAAAATGAGCCCATACAAATCACCAGTAGTTCTGTATGATGCCAACAGCATTCAGTGAGAAAATATAAAAAAATGCCAATTAAAATAATTACAAGCAATATCAAATCCTTGGGAATCTACCTGGCAAGATATATACATCGAAACTATATGCTATCAATAAAAAATTATTTTTTAAAAAAAATCACAAAATAAGCTTTAAAATGAGTTAAAAAAAAAAAACTGAACCACAATTCTAAAACATTAGTCACACAAATTAATATAAATGGATAAATATTGTTTGTGGAGAGGCTGAACCAATATAATAAAAATAACATTAACTAAATGAATTTACCTATTTACTATCATACCAAACTACCAAAAAGTTACTTTATAGAGAGCAGACAGAAAAAAATCATAACAAAAGTCATCTGGAGGAACATAATAATAAGAATATCAAGGGAATCAGTGGGGAGAAAAATGAAAAGGAAAAGAGCTCAGCAAAAACTATACTATAGACCTTTACTCATCAAAACAACTTGATCTTGGATAAAAAATGTAAAATTTGATGGTGGAACAAATTAGATACACAATATATATAAGCAAATGAGCACAGTAATTTATTGTTTGATAAACTCAAAAATCGCAACTATTGGGGCAAGAATTGATAATCTGGCAAAAATCAAAGTCAACTCAAAATGGGCACATGATTTAGCCATAAAGGGTGATATATCATAAGCAAATTAGTGGAATAAGAAAGACTATATTATAGATAAGGCCTATAAGTACAAAAATACTTTTAATAATTCTTTTTAGAATGGCAAATATAAAATATATTTCTGATATAAGAAATGATGAAAACAATGGTTTCAGAAAAATATGGGAAGACATATAAACAGATGTAAAGTAAAGTAAGAAGTATGGACACTGTACATAATAACAGCAATATCATCACAATAAACAACTGTGAAAAACTTAGCTATTCTGTTCAATATAACGATGCAAGAAAATTTCAAAGGATTCCTGATGAAATTCTATCCTCCAGAAAAGTGAAGAGTAGATGGATCTGAATGACATTCATCCTTTGTTAATATTAATAATTAGTATGAAAACCTATTAGGAAACTCATATTTTTATTCCTAAAATACTGGAAATGTGAAAATATATTATAAAGCTGCTAGAGCATATAATCAAAATGAAAAGTGTCAAACCCAAACTAAACCATAATCCTGCTGGAACAAACCGACTTAGAAAACCATATTATTTAATTATTTTGTTTAATATTTCAATTATACTTTATTTAATCTTTAAGATTATTCCAAGCACTCATCAGGGTAGAATTTCCAATACCTCAGCCCTAAATAATCCTACCACCCAAACTTGATAACCTGATAATTAAAAACTGAACTCCTCCTTAAACCTCCATTTAAGGAGGGGCCATTCTCACAATCTCTCATCATTTCTATCCCTATAACAACTCGAGGCCTGAACACTAGTTTGCTCCTTCTTTGTCTACCCTGTCCTCTTTTAAGTTCTGCATTTCCCTTTTTAAGGGAGTATGAACTCCTTGAGAGTTAAGGACTATCTTTAAAAGTATATATTTTCCAATTACATATTAAAACAAATTTTAAAACTTTAAAAAAAGGTTTGTGTTCTAAATTCTATTCCTCCTCTCTCTTGCCTCCACCTCAGGACAGTAAGCAATCAGATAATAGTTTATTAATTGTGCAATCATATAAAACATTTCCATATTAGTTACTTTGCGCAAGAAAACTCAAATTTTTAAAAAAGGGGAAAAAATGAAAAATAGCATGTTTTAGTCTATAGGCAAATAGTGCCAGTTCTTTCACTACAGACAGTTAATATATTTCATCTTTAATCCTTTGGGATTGTTTTGGATCATTGTATTGCTGAGAATAGCTAAGTCATCCACAATTTTTCACTGAACAATATTGTTGTTATTGTGTACAATGTTCTTCTGGTTCTGCTCATTTCACTTTGCATTAGTTGTAATTTAAGTCTTTACAGGTCTTAGTGACATTATTCTGCTTGTCATTTCTCACAGCACAATAATATGACATTACAATTATATACCACAGCTTGTTTAGCCATTCTTTAACCGCTCCATTTCCAATTCTTAGCTACCACAAAAAGAACTTCTAAGCTGCATCTTTTTTATTTTTATTTTTTTTTATGTCTTTGTGATATAGACCTAGCAGTGGATCAAAGGATATACAGTTTTATAGCTCTTTGGACATAGTTCCAAATTGCTCTCCAGAAGGGGTTAAATCATTTCACTACTCCATCAAGAGTGCATTAGAGTCCCAATTTACCCACAATCCCTCCAATATTTATCATTTTCCTTTTTTGTCATATTAGCCAATCTGATAAGTGCGAGGCAGTACACCTCAGAATTGTTTTGATTTGCACTTCTCTAATCCTTGGTGATATAGAGCATTGTTTTAATATGACTAGAGATAGCTTTTATTTCTTTATCTTAAAACTGCCTTTCATTGTCATTTCACCTAACTTTAGTCTTTCTCTTTATCTCCAGCATTTAGCACAGTGCTTGTAACATTTTTGTTTTTGCTGAATTGTTTTCAGTTTTTTATGGCCCCATCTTGGATTTTCTTGACAAAAATATTAGAATGGTTTGCCATTTCCTTCTCTAGCTCACTTTAAAGATGAAGAAATTGAGGCAAACAAAGTTAATTACTTGTACAGGATCACACACTTCATAAGTATCCAAGACCAGATTTGAACTCAGGAAGGTGTGTCTTCCTGACTTCAGGCCCAAGCTCTATGGACTTAATAAATGTTTAGTGACCAATTCACTTAGCCTCAAACCTTATTTCCCACTCCTCCCACAATCCATTTCATTGGCACTTTAGGGAGGGAAAATTTATTATTTCATTATCACTTTATCAAGAACATGAATACAGTTAAATCTCATTAAGCAAATATTCTTTTCAAAATTCAAATACAACAGCTATTCTCCCAACTGATTAGTCATCCTATTAGTCTTGGGGGGGAAAAAAACACAGAAAAATGCTACTCTAGTTCAATCAAAGTTTTTCATTGTATTTCAAAGCAATCAGATTTCACTATACTATCAAATCCTTCTCTTTTTTTGCAGATCAAGTAATATTCAAAACTTAGAGGTTTCTGAGTCCTTCTCTCACTACCTTATCTTTCTATCATCTCCCTCTTAAATTTTCACACTATATTAAACAATTACATACCCATGCAGGTGAAACTGATCAGAGTTGCTTCTGCTTCCATAGAGGGTTAAAATAAATTCTCTTTCTACACCCTTTTTTTAACTGTAAACAGTTTGACACAATTAACAAAAACTGGCAGGAATTCATGCAATCTCCTAACATAATGAATACTCAGACAAAAGCTTTAGCTGGCACTCCTTAATTCCAGGTGCACATTTCAAAGCGTGTTAACCCATAAGAGGTGGATAGAAGAAAAAACATACCACTTTTTTGATTCTTATTTCTTTCCTCCAGGATCTGAGGAGAGTTCAAGCCACTCTCAAAAAGCTGAACATGAAATTAAGATATTTCACCATGAAAAAAATCTCTAATTTTAGATCACAAATCTCCACTTGTTAATTAATGCCTCTTAAAATTTAATCAACTGGAAACAATTTTTTAAAAGATTTTTTTCCCTTTATTAAAGCTTTTTATTTTTCAAAACATATCTGTGAATAATTATTCAACATTAGTCCTTGCAAAACCTTGTATTCCAATTTTTCCCCCTTCTCCCACCACCCTATGGCAAGTAATCCAATATATGTTAAACATGTTAGAAATATAGGTTAAATCCAATATATGCATATTTATACAATTGTCTTGCCACACAAGAAAAATAAAATCAAACCAGCAAAGAAAATGAGAAGCAAAATAAAATGCAAACAAACAACAAAAAGAGTGAAAATGCTATGTTGTGAACCGAACTCAGTTCCCACAGTTCTCTCTCTAGGTGCAAATGGCTCTCTTCATCACTAAACAATTGGAACTGGTTTGAATCATCTCATTGTTGAAGAGAGACATGTCCATCAGAATTGATCATCATATAATCTTGTTGTTGTATATAACAATCTCCTGGTTCTGCTCATTTCACTTCACATTAAGTTCATGTAAGTCTCTCCAGGTCTCTCTGAAATCATCCTGCTGCTTGCTTCTTACAGAACAATAATATCCCATAACATCCATATACCATGACTTATTTAGCTATTCTCCAATTGACGGGGCATCCATTCAGTTTCCAGTTTCTTGCCTCTACAAAAAGGGCTGCCACATACATTTTTGCACACGTGGGTCCCTTTCCTTCCTTTAAGGTATCTTTAGGATATAAGCCCAGTATCAAATCAAAGGATATGCACAGTTTGATAGCCCTTTGGGCATAGTTCCAAATTGTTCTCCAGAATGATTGGATCAGTTCACAACTCCACCAACAATGTATTAGTGTCCCAGTTCAGAGAGGTGTTCAGTAGTATCTCAGAGTTGTCTTAATTAGCATTTTTCTGATCAATAGTGATTTAGAGCACCTATTCATATGGCTAGAAATAATTTCAATATCTTCATCTGAAAATTGTTCATATCCTTTGACCATTTATGAATTGAAGAATGGCTTGGATTCTTATAAATTTGAGTAAATTTTCTGTATATTTTAGAAATGAGGTCTTTATCAGAATCTTTGAATGTAAAAAGTTTTCCCAGCTTATTGCTTCCCTTCTAATCTTGTCTGCATTAGTTTTGTTTGCACAAAAACTTTTTAACATAATATAATTGGACACAATTTTTCTTAGGAAAAAGTCACCACAAAAGCTGTCTTCCAAGTATTCAAAAAGAGAAGTCAAATCCAATTCTTCACAAAAGCTGATTCTAACTAAAACATTACTGCTACCACAGTTCCTGAAAGATACACATCACACATACACATCAACTTTAACATCCCCCTCCATCAATGGCACTCTGGCTTAAATCACTTAATGATCCTGAAGTTGAAAAACGATATTGACTTACTAGATTCACTCCTACTGCTAATACAATTTTTTAAAAGTATATAGAGGTAGCAACTTTCAAATCACTTTATGATCAAGTGCCTGACCATTGATTAACCTATTACCATTATTTTAAGCTCAAAGACCTTAGAAGGGTCTAAGACGACGCCACCTCCTCCTCTAACAAGTGAAGAGAGAAAGGAGCAAGAGGTTCATGAATGGGGAGTATTGCATATATTGTCAGATAATTGATCAACTTTGTCTTAATTTTTTTCCTCCTAAGAAAATATGACTAACACATAATTTTAGTCTCTGATACTGAGAAGATTGTAGCTTGTAGATCACTTGAGTTTGGGAGTTCTGAACTCTGGTGGGGCTAAAAAGCCCAAAGAGTTTAGCACCAATATGAGTTTTGAAGCAGACCATCTGGCTATCTAAGAAGAGATGTGACTCAGGTTGGAAAAGCAAGAGTAGTTTAAAGCTTCCTTGCCATATAGTACTGGAAGTTCTGAAGGGCCACACAGTCCCCCCTCCAAAAAAAATTATTATAGGAGACAGGAAAAAATACAAGGAAATTTAGGTAATGCTAGAACATAAAATATTAACAAAATTGATTTTAAAATTAAGAAATATATTAATGATGATTAAAGAAAAGCATGGAAAGACATGAACTAATGCAAATGAAAATAAACAGATCCGAGAATACACAATATGATACAACAATGTAGGTAGAAAGAACAACCAAACAATTAGAACTAAATCCTATATAATTACAATGACTAAGCTTGGCTTCAAAGAAAGAAATATGAACAGACTTCCTCCTCCCTCTTCTTTGCAGAAGTGGGGGACTATAAGTTTGAACACTGAAGGATATTAGATTTTTTTCCAATGTATTAAAAAATAATTTTGAACTGCCTTTTACCTCTTTTTTTCATTATTACTCTGTTATAAACTCTCAGAAAAAAAAAGGAAGTGAGATGCATTAGGAAAGTCATATAAAACAAAAGATAATAAAAATTTATTTTAAAAAAAAGTACTAAGTACATACTATGCGCAAAACACTGTACAAATGTAATTCCGGTGAAACTGAGACAAGATAGAGAGTATTTAGTATTTTATTTGGAAGGGAGAGATTTACTGGGACCAAATGGATCCATGGTTTGCTCACAGGGCTGAATGAGAGTATCATCTCCAAGAATTCAGCAAAAAAATCTTTTTTCTCTCTCTCTCTCTTTTTTTTTTAATAACTTTTTATTGATAGAATCCATGCCAGGATAATTTTTTTTTTACAGCATTATCCCTTGCACTCACTTCTGTTCCAATTTTTCCCCTCCCTCCCTCCACCCCCTCCCCCAGATGGCAAGCAGACCTATACATGTTAAATAGGTTACAGTATATCCTAGATACAATATATGTGTGCAGAACCGAACAGTTTTCTTGTTGCACAGGGAGAATTGAATTCAGAAGGTAGAAATAACCCGGGAAGAAAAACAAAAATGCAAGCAGTTTATATTCATTTCCCAGGGTTCTTTCTTCGGGTGTAGCTGCTTCTGTCCATCTTTGATCTGAATTAACTCTCTTTATCGAAGAGATCCACTTCCATCAGAATACATCCTCAAACAGTATCGTTGTTGAGGTATATAATGATCTTCTGGTTCTGCTCGTTTCACTTAGCATCAGTTCATGTAAGACTCGCCAGTCCTCTCTGTATTCATCCTGCTGGTCATTCCTTATAGAATAATAATATTCCATAACATTCATATACCACAATTTACTCAACCATTCTCCAATTGATGGGCATCCTTTCATTTTCCAGCTTCTAGCCACTACAAAGAGGGCTGCCACAAACATTTTGGCACATACAGGTCCCTTTCCTTTCTTTAGTAAAAAATCTTTGTTCTCAATGACATATATACGTGTGGCTCACATACAGGGTGTAGACCAAGGCAGGGGCGGAGTCAGAGTGCTAAGTTCAGGACAGGACTCTGACAGGGTTGGGGGAAGGCACCAAAGATGACATAATGGGAGGAGGCACCCCAGAGATGGGGAGAGGCATCTTGATAAGATGGTATCTGATATTCTGATAGCTTGGGAAGGGGAGAGGCATTCCGATATTCTAAAACATAAGATCTTTTATCCTTATCAAATATTCTGATGATTAAGAGGGAGGGTGGTTTTTGCAGAATTGAGCAGAACAATTATAAACTGAGGCAAAACAATTAGGGAAACTGAGGCAGGATAATTAGGGAAACTGAGTCAAGATAATAAAAGAGAACTGTGGCACAAGACTATGAGGATACCAAAAGAAAAGTGAGCAGTCTCTGCTGTCAAGGAGCTCACCTTCCAAAAAGGGAAACAAAATACATGGAGGTTTCAACTACAAATCAAATTTGGAAAGTTCCATGGTCCTTAAGCAACAAAGCAGATATTAATGCCTCTTCTTTAGTATCAATTTCACTGATAAAATATTAGTTTTTAATGCTAAGCTATTTGAAAGTGCCAAGAAGTCTGATGGCAACACAAGTAGTGCTGTCTCCTGACAAACTGAAGATTAGAGGTAAGTGACTTGCATAAGGTCATATAAATGTCAGAAGCAGGATTTTAATCCAGTTCTTTCCTAAATTCCTAAATGGAAATAACACTTCCCACTAAACTGAACTTTATAAACTTCCTATTACCCTCTCCATCTACATAAGTTGTGAGGAAAGTACTTAAAAAAATTAGAAATGGAAGACATTAATATTATGATGTTATACTATAGAAAAAAAAAGTCTTTCTACCACATATCAAAAATTAAAGTGCTTATTAGCATTTTACAGCAGACCATAAAACATGCCATATTAAATGTAGAACCTAAAGTGCAATATTCTTACTTTATATCCAAACAGAAACTCCCATTTTGAAGAAGCAATCACAATGTTCAGTTTTTTCAGTGGGAAAACATTGTTGGTAACTAAAAAACCTTATATTTTAAAATTGTTTCTAATGGCTTAGTTTGTCTTTAGCAACATTACAGCTTCAGGAGGCAAGAGTGAGAAGATGGTTTTTGTAGTGTGTCAGCAGATTTTGAGCAATTTAATCCAAATAAGAGCAAAAGGTTTTTCTTTTTCTTTGGGGGGGGAAGGAGGAGGCGCGGGGGGAAGACAGGAAGGGGAAGATATGGGAAAGAGGACAGAAAAAAAAAAGTATACATCTCCTTCCCTATCCCTCTCCATGAAAAAAAAAAAAATTGATGTAAAAGAATAGTGTAGAGATCAGCTAAATTTAAGATTTTTTTGGGGGAAAAAAAAAAACAGAACCCAAACACCAAGCCACATGACTTCTGATATTGTGTTCAACAATAAAATAACTTTATTTAATTTTTTTAATCCTTATCTCCTTTATCCAGTCCTGCCCCACCCCAAGGTAATAGATATTTAAATATCATCACCATTTTATACATAAACTGAGATGCTCAGCAAGATGAAGTAACTTATTAGTTCTCACAAAGCCTATATATAGTACAGTTAGGACTCAACCCTCTGTCACACCTTCTTCCTTATAGTGACTTTCAAATGATGTAGATTTCAATCTTATACTTTAACTCTATTCCTTCTTCTCTTTTTCCATTTTAGTATTTTGTGGCAACATAAATAGCTTAGAAGGTGCTATAGGTTTGGAAATGCAGCAATAATACCATTATTGTGATTATGTAAATAATAACAAAAAGGCAATAGTAATTATCTCCTCCCTCTCTTTTTCTGTTTTATTACTCATATTTATTTGCAAATTATAGTGTTAAGAGTGACATACTTCAATTGTAGCCTTAAATACTTCTGGGGAGATTATTAAGAGAGGTATAGCCAAAACAAACAAACAAAAACAAAAAAACAAAAAAACCCTCAGCAACAGGAATCACAAAATTTGGTGGCTTGTCTCTTCTTGGCCACTTACTAGGTTTTTCCTCTCTGGGCCCCACTTTCCTTGTCAGTACTATAAGAATGTTAGGCTAAATCTAATATACCTTTTACCTCTACCATTCTGTATTCTAGGGTCCCCTCTACAATTCTATTTTTATTCCATTTTGATTTTGTGCTATGTTGTTCAATTCTAAAAAGTGGCTGAGTTTAATTAATTGTAAAAAAAAAATCTTGTAATTTTATATGTCACCACTTTAGACAGAAAAAAATTTATTAATATGATGAACAATCACATTATTAATTTGATTATTTTTCAAAAGGATTTGAAGGTAATCATATTAAGACATCTAGGCTTTGATATTGAACTTTGAACGAAATATCAACTAATGAAATTTATCCTTTCACTAGTGACATGACCAGCCTATAATAAAAGTTCTTAACAGTTCAACATCAAGTTCTTAGAGAATACATATCAATAATTTTATTATTGATTAAAACAGAATTTTAGAACTAGATGAGAATTCAGAGATCTTCCAGTCCAACTTTCTCATTCAGCAAGTTAAGCTTTAGAAAATTAACAAATACTTGTCATGTTAATCATTATAGCTTACAGGAGTCACACTTATATCAACATGAATGATTTATAATTTTGCCTTCCAGTTAACACGGCATAGTTAGCTGATTAGTTTTATAGAAACAAGTCTGATTTTTAAAAAAAGTTTTAAGAATACAGGCATAAAATGAACTCTGTATTTTTAAAACTGCTGGTACAAACAACACAAACAATGAAAAATGCCCTTATCACAGTATACAGATGAGGTAATATGCTCCAACCAAATAACAGATCCCAAAGCACAAAGATCTACAGTTGTGAAAAATGATATAAAACTAGATAGTGAAGATTTCATAGAACCACACATTACCAACACAGACCACCCCCATCACTCAGAATGAATACCATGAAGCTTACTAAAATTTAAACACTATCACTGAATTTCTAACAAGTCAATATTTGTCAATGATCTTAACTGTCTACAGAATCTGATATAATTAGAAAATTCCAACTTGGAAAGAAAAGGCCATCAGGAAGGAAGAAAGAAAACTCTGAACTCAATAATACAGCAAGCAATTTCCAAATAGGAAGTTAAGGGGCTGCCAAGCTGTCTGTATAGGTTTTCCCCCAGTTACATTGAACACTGAAAAGTCCATACAATTTTAAACATCACAATGAAAAGATGAGAAATCTGAGGTAACTATTTTAAGATTTCAATCAAGATATATCACACAGTATTTTAGACTACTGTGCAATATAGTTAATCATGGACACTTCTGAAAACAAATGAATTTATTTCAGATAGAGTATATTTATAAAAGCAAATCTGATCTTACTATAAAACAAGTGAAATTTAGTGTCCTATATTATTTTCAAACAGTATCTGACATCATTAATTGGCTAGGATTTTGAACAGAACTAGTCAGACTTGGCTGCCTAGATTACAAAAACTATACAAATTACACCATGATGGTATGCCCAATTAAATTAAAATTAATTGTATACTGTCATATCCATCTCCCATCAATAATAAAATAAATCTGCATTGGAGAGAGTGTAGTTTTAATGTATCATTCAAATCTGAATTAAGACAGTACTTTTAACAGAAAAGAGCTACTAATCTTTATTATTAGGAGTTTTAATGTATCATTCAAATCTGAATTAAGACACAATTTTTTTTAACAGAAGAGAGCTACTAATCTTTATTATAATTATGAGATGAAGGTAGATGTAATGTTAGGATAGGGAACAGAATTTAAACATTTACCTAGCACTGTGGCAGGTGAAAGATAAAAAAACCAAAGAGAAACAAAGGTTCAATCCTCTAAGCAGATCGATTTATTAAGCAATGCATGACAAATGCCCAACAAAACAGGACCAGACCTTCTCAGCTTAAGTTTGGACCCTGTATCCATACTTTTTTATTATTAAAAACAATTAATCAAGTAAGGCCAACTAATTAAAAGGAAACAATTAACTAAGTTATAACATTAAGTAAACTGATTTCTAATAGAAAAAAAGATCAGAATTTTTCCAAGCTAAGAAAAAAAAGCAAACAAGTACCATTCCCTGAATTCAGAAAAAGAGCTGTCCCACTCCCCCCCAAATGTCTGTAAATAATCAAAGGAAGAAGGAAACAATAACTGAATGATCAATACAGAGCCAGTTTTCAGATAAGACATATAAGTTGCTTGAGATGTACAATTGTGAGAAAATTCCTTGCATCAGTCTTTGGATCTGACCTGGTTTCTGGTAATCCTAAACCAGGTCTTTAGTTAAGGGTCTCTAATTAGTGGGTAGAGGTGGTCCAGCTTCCCAGCCACTCAGGAATGGGTTCAAACAATGCAAAAAGGATTTCTCCAAATTCCCACAATTGAATAGAAAGGGAACTAAGCTAGTTCCAGAATTGAGTCTTAAGATGGGAGTCAACTGTAGTTCATTCAACTCTCACAATTAACTATTTGCTGTCTTACTCTCCTCAATTTATGAGATTTATGAGAAATGGGCAGCCCATTTTCCCCTTGGATAACTTATATATATGCCAAACCTTTGCTTTTTTTTTTTTTTTAACATATTCATAATCAGAATTACAGGTTACAGATGTAATCTTGTATAACATTGCGAGACAGCAGCCTCACAATGAACTAATTTTAAGAAAAGGTATATACTTGTCACTAAAATAAACAAGAAAAGTTAAACATTTGTGCCAGGCACAGTGTTAAGTGCTTTTTACAAATATTATTTGATTTGATACCGACAAAATTCTGAAACATAGAAGCTATTATTATCTCATTTTACAGTTGAGGAAATGGAGATAGAGGTTA
The DNA here is from genome assembly GCF_016432865.1 of Antechinus flavipes. Lineage (NCBI taxonomy): Eukaryota > Metazoa > Chordata > Mammalia > Dasyuromorphia > Dasyuridae > Antechinus > Antechinus flavipes. The sequence goes on from NC_067399.1 coordinate 451,410,122, forward strand.
TGTGACTTCCAAGGTCACACAATAAGTTTCTGGAGCTGGATTTGATCTCAAGTATTCCTGACTCCTGGCCCAAGCAGCCACACTCCCCCACCTTCCATCTCATAAATGCTGTTATCCCAACTATGAGCCAATAAATGTCAAAATAACACCATAAATTATGCAAAACTAGGAAAAAGGATAGTAAAACAGTAGGTTTTAAGAACTAAAAGATCAGAATTCTAGATTGAGGCCCACATTTAACAAATATGTGACTGGGCAAAGTCTCTCACTTAGCAGTTTCAACCATAAAACTAAAACACTACTGGGGCAGCTAGATGGCACAGTGGATAGAGCACCAGCCCTGAAGTCAGGAGGCCCTGAGTTCAAATCTGGTCTCAGACACTTAACACTTCCTGGCTGTGTGACCCTGGGCAAATCACTTAAACTCAATTTCCTCAGCAAAAAATAAAAACCAAAACCAAAAAACCAAAAAAACCCCCAAAACTCTGAAACACTACTCAGATTTTAGGGCATATAGGTAGCTCAGTGATTAGAATACTGGGCCAGAGTCCAAAGGACTCAAGTTCAAATCTGGCTTCAAACACCTGATATAACTAGCTGTATGACCCTGGGCAAATCAATTAACCCCAACTGCCTCTTAATTTAAAGAAAAAATGAATTAATGAATAGGAACACACTTTGAAAGTTACAAATGGTTATAAAAAGCAATATTGTTGTTAATGCAACCATTAATTTAATGACACTTTGCTAATTAGAACCTTGCTTTCCCTGATATTTACGCTCTGTTAGTAAGTATAAACTTCTCTCCCAATCTCAAAAAGAGATTTGTACCTCTCTGAATATATTTATTTGTTATTGTGTATTATAGCTATTTTTGTTGATGTCTTAATTCCTGCCTAATCTCACTCTTCAAATTGTAGAGGAAGCTTCATTAAGGACAAGAATTATTAACTAAGGGGCAGCTAAGTAGTACAGTGAATATGAGCACCAGCCCTGAAGTCAGGAGGATCCAAGTTCAAATCTGGCCTCAAACACTTAACACGTCCTAGCTGTGTGACCCTGGTCAAGTCATTTAATCTCAATTGCCTCAGCAAAAAAAACACAAGAAAAGAAAAGAAAATCAGAACACTGAATCCAGTGTTCTACACAAAACAAACACATTAAACATAATAGTAGTTTTCTTCAAGCTAATAGATCTGGATTATTGAAAATCAAAGGGCAGAAGAATATTGCTGGGAAAGCAATCTGGCAAAAATTAGGGTGAGACTCATATCTTATGTTACAAGTATATATTTCATAACTATGCATACAGGAAAAATTCCTGATTATCTTAGGGACAGCTATAATCATTACAATAAAATAGACAAGGGGCAGCTAGGTGGCACAGTGGATAGGGCACCAGCCCTGAAGTCAGGAGGACCTGAGTTCAAATATAACCTCAGACACTTAACCCTTAGTAGCTGTGTGACCCTGGGCAAGTCACTTAACCTCAATTGCCTCAGTCCAAAAAAAAAAAAAAAAAAAAAAAAAGATAAAATGAACAAGACCAATTACATAAAATTGAAAGTTTGTAGCAAATTTGTTGCAATTAGAATTATAAGAGGGAAATGGTATGAGAGGATTTTTTTGGCAGCAAATTTCTCTTATAAAAATAATCTGATATTCAAGATACATATGGAATTTATATCTACATCTCTATCATTAGACTATAAGATTGGGGACTTTTCCCTTTCTTTGTATCCCCAGAAATTAAGGAAACACTTGGCACAAAAGCAGGACTTTAAAAGTTTATAGATTTAGTGAACCATATATGAGTCATACCCAAAAGATAAATAAATGGTCAAAGTATTTTAACAGACAACCTTCAAATGAAGAAATCCGAGCTATTAACAACCACAATGAATTGGTACAAGTTATTAAAAGAAAAAAATTTTAAAATTCTGAGGTTTTATCTCATTTCCATTATTTTGGCAAAGATGACAAAAAAGGGAAATGACAGTTATTGGAGAGAATATGGAAAGACAAGTACACATGATATATATGTGATGGAGTCATGGGTGAGCTGATCCAATGATTCTGAAAGCAATATTCAAAAAGAAAAAAAATCACAAAAATACATATACTCTTCGACACTGCCAAACCATAGGTATATCATCCTCCAAGATGCCAAAGAGGGATATGATATGTACAAAAAATTTGTAGCAGTATTTTTTGTTGTAGAAAAGAAACAGAAACAAAGTGTGTGCTCACCAAGAGCAAAGAGGTAGAATACATGTAACAGTATATTACTAAACCATAAAAAGATGATTGAAAATTCTTGTAACATAGCAGGGTAGAGTTCACCCAACTTTACAACTGAAATTGATAAGTGAAGTGATTTTGTCATAATTACTCACACATCTCTTAAGTAGGTGGGACTAGAAGTATGATGGATTCAGAGAAATTTAGAAAAATTTTTATGAAATGGAAAGCAGAACCAGAAGAACAATTTATAAAATGATTACCACATGTAAAACTGTAAAAGAATTATGAATTGTGATTAATGTAATAACCAACCAAGATCCTAGAGGTCTGATAATGAATCATGCTTTCCAATTCTTTGCAGAGGCAATGATCTACAGATTAAAAATGAGACATACATTTTCTGAAAGCCAATGTGTGGATTTGTTTTGCTTGGTTGTTCTTATCTTTTAAAAAAAGAGAGCTTTTTGTAAGGATGAGGAGATGTTTATGGAGAAGAGTAGTGAGAATCATGCTAAAAAAGAAAGGAAAGAACATCAATGAGTTTTAAGATGAAAAGTAGAGGATATATTAAAAAAAAAAAAAAAGAATGGTAGTATTACAACTGCCATATAATATACTTTTTAAAAACAAATGGCATGTAATAGAGATTCACAATGTTATATACTATACAATCTTTTCCTGTTTTTTTTGTATATGAAATATCCAGGTTTATTAATTTACAAAAATAAGAAAAAGTTTTAAGTGTAAAGTATATGAATACATTCTAACTAATGTGAAAATGTTTAATATGATTGTTGTATGTGTATAACCTATATCAGACTGATTTATCATCTTGGGAGGGACAAGGGAAGGGAAGGAGAAAAAAATTGGAAATCAAAATCTTATAAAAAATAAATGTCAAATGGCTCTTTTCAACAATGAGATGATTCAGGCCAGTTCCAATGGTCTTGTAATGAGGAAAGCCATCTGCATCCAGAGAGAGGACTGCGGGACTGAGTGTGAATCACAACATAGTATTTTCACTCTTTTTGATATTTCCTGCATTCTGTTTTCTTTCTCATTTTTTTCCCTTTTTGATATGATTTTTCTTATGCAGCATAATTGTGGAAATATGTATAGAAGAACTGCACGTGTTTAACATATTGGATTACTTGCCATCTAGGGGAGTGAGGAGAAGGGAGGGAAAAAATCTGGAACCCAAAGTTTTGCAAGGGTGAATGTTGAAAATTATCTAAACACATGCTTTGAAAATAAATGTCAAGAATAAGTAAATTTTTAAAATAAGATACGTGAATACAAGACCCAGTAACAACAGTATTTATATGTATTTTTAATCATGTAACATGTAACAAAAACCTAGGAAGACTTGTATGAACTGATGCAAAGTCAGTTTTACTTTAAAGCTCAAAATGTTTCCAACATGACTATATAATGGGGAATGAAAACTTTAAGCACAACACAACTTCTGCAAGATTTTTTCATGAACAAACAGCCAGAGAACTCAAAAAATTATACCATTTCACAATAGCTCATAAGATGAAATCCTTTCCCACAAGCAAAATTTGTCAAGGTAAAATGCCTAATATGTTGTGTATCTTCTGATACAGTAGATGTGATCAGAAAAGGATCACTGCATTGCCCCATGGCTTCTACTCTGAGCTCTGCAGCTTGCTCAGCCTCGAGGAGGGTAAAGACCCAGTAACAACAGTATTTATATGTATTTTTAATCATGTAACATGTAAAAGACTGTGCCATTATTTTTATTACATTCCAATTTTTTACATGTCAAAGTTTTTGAGAAATATGCCTTTAAGCCCATTTTCACCTTTCATAAATAATAATAATACATAATATTTATATAATACCTAAAGCTTATAAAGGTAAAACAAAAACCTTTTGAAGTTGGTGATGATATCCCTATTTTACAAACGAAGAACCTCAGACATTAAATGATTTATCTAGGGCAGGGGTCCTCAAATTTTTAAAATAGGGGGGCAGTTCACTGTCCCTCAGACTCTTGGAGGGCCGGACTATAGTAAAAACAAAAACTTTGTTTTGTGGGCCTTTAAATAAAGAAACTTCATAGCCCTGGGTGAGGGGGTTTATAAACATTCTCAGCTGCCACATCTGGCCCACGGCTGTAGTTTGAGGACCCCTGGTCTAGAGTCATAAGTGCTATCAAGTGTGCTACTAAAGTAGGATGCAAAACTTTGTTTTCTAATTACTGGTCATCCACTCCATGCATTATGCCAACTATCACAAAAGTGAAGTGATTTAGAAAGATAATGACCATATTCATTAATTAGGGTCACTTATAATGTTTATCAAGTATAACAATTTATGTGAATGAATAAAATTCTTCTGCTTTTGATATAAAAAATCAAACAATAGTAAAACTGGATGGAACTTAAGAAATCATCTAGTCCTCCAAATAGGGAAATGGAGAGATCAAATGGCTTCAATAACATCACAAAGCTAATTTGGATAACGTATCAATCAGTAAATAAGTAAATATCTACATATCCCTTACTACTTAAAAACTCCTAAAATCATATTTAAATTTCATATATTTGAAAGTTATTGTCAATCATTGTTTTGCACAGTATAGGCCCTTACTTTATATAAGTATTCCTCATTACTCCAGCCCTTATCAAGTTGATATTTCTATAGCAAACAAAAGTATAAATATATGCAGCATTAGAGATAGTATAGAGAGTTCTTACTTTATAATTTTATATAAAATTCACATTATGCAAATTCAACTTTGTGAAGAATTCTGAAAGAAATCTGAATGAGAATTCTGAATGAGGATCTGATTGAGCTGCTTAGTTGCAAAGACCTCAAAAGAAAGGGAAGCTTTAGAACTGAGGTTGAACCAAAAAGATTCACCACAAAATGGTTGACAGAAGCATTTCATCATTTGAGTGAATTTTTTTCTTATACTGAAAAGATGAATCCAAATAGTTCCAGATTTTTAAAAGTTCAAAGACTAGTTGAGGATAATATTGTTTGCTTTTGTCAGATATATGAGGGGAAAAAAGCTATCTCTTGATGGCTTCATGAAAAAAGTTATTCAGCCAACCACTGGTGATAAAGACTAGGTTACAGGATACTCTGTTAAGTTTATTATTGTACAGTACTGTCTCTTCTTTATTATTAGCTTTACCTTTCTTTTCATAATTCTGTTTATCATCATGGTACAATATTTGATATGTCTGGATTTTAGTAAATTTTATGACTTATTCAATGGTATTATTTTGTGTATGCTTTTGTTATATAGGCTAAGTGAAGTGGGTGGGTAAATTTGCATTACATAAAAATCCTTTACAGAGAGGTCTGTGGAACAATCCACTTACAATAAGTAAGATATTTTTTGTATCTGATATAATTAAATTCTACAACCTATTCACAAGGACCAAAGGCAACAACTTACCTTGAGTGTAAAAAGGCTTATTCGTCCAGGAAGTTTGTAAAAGAGTCCCTCACCACCTCGAGAATTGGAATGAAGCATAGCATTGAGGCAAGCCAAGGGGGATGTCCCACTGCAACAGACAAGAATGAAAAGAAATATAAACCACATACATTTTATTCACTAAGATAAGACCCTGTAAGAGTCTTATCAAGTCAGGTAGGAAAGAAATAAGATATGGAAGAATCTCAAGATAATTACTCCCTGTCAAAGAAATTCAGCAGGATCAAATGAAGATTAGTTCAATGGATTGTATTTCTCAATGTACAGGCAAATGGTACATGAGGAAATATTTTGCCATGTAATTTAATTTAAACTATAGTAAGTTAAATATGAGCAAAATTGAAGTGATCCACTTGAGATTTTACAAATGAATGAGCAGGAGAGCTAACATTAGAACCCAGGATTTGAGAACTAGCGTTAAAACCCAGAATTTTCTGTTCTGCATGGAAAAAAAAAATAACACTTGCTGTTATCAGAAGACTTGGATTCAGATCTCACCTTTAAAAACTCTGTGTTACTAGTCAAGCTACTTAATTACTTTAGACCTAATTTCCATATCTGTAAAGTAAAAGCATTATAATAGATGGTATGAGGTCCCTTCCAGTTATAGATCTATTACCTTATAATTATTTATCAAATGGAATTCCTACTATGTTTTTTTTTTCTTCACTATACTGCTATTCAAACACCAGTCAATATTTTCAATAACACCTGTGTAGGCTTTTAATGTTTGTTGGCATTAGATAATAAAAATCAGGTATCCTGAAAGTCATAATGATTTTAAGTTCAAAAACTTGACTGAAAGTAAACTAAAAAGCAGCTCCACAATTTTTTTCTTCTTTTTGAACTTAAAAACAAAAAGACACAAAAAAATCTTCATATATGCAGCACACCATAAAAAGAGGAGTCAATTTGAAAACATGAATTTCACTTTTTTTTTTTTCTTTTGGACCTACAAATGAAAAAAAAAAAAAGACATTTAAAAAAAATTTTATTTGTTCATTTTTTTTCTATTTCTTTTTGTTGATGATCACCAAGTTTAGAATAAGCCTTTTTTTTCCCATTCAATACATTTTCCACAACAACCTAGAAAATTCATGCCAACATGAATTTTGATCAGGAAAAACTAAGATAAAGTCACCATGAGTCATTTTCTCACCTAGAGCAACCTAGAGATAGAAAAGTATTCAGACGTTGGGATGGGACTGAGCAAGAGCACAGCTATGGAGACCATCCAGCACACAAGAATACTAAAAAGGGTAGGAACACCAGGGCAGGAAGCAGCAAAGAGAAGGAGATCCCAGAGAATCTCTGAAACAGTATTGGAAGCAGGAACAGGCAAAAGATAGTAGCTTTGTCACTTATTATCCAGTAACAACTCACAATTCTAGGATGGAGGGGGGCATTCTTGAGTGAAAAGGACCTAAGCGAAATAAAATACAGGGTAAAAAAACAATTTCCAAAAAATTTAGCTATGTGGCCCTAAGTCTAAAAGTCAAGTAAGGGATTTGGTTCTGAACTTTAGCCCTGCATAACAGACTGCAATGGAATAATTAGGCCAGAAAATAAAAACCAAAGAGGAGCCAGCAGCTGAGTGGCTCTGAACTCACATAATCTCTCAATTGCCTAATAATGACTAAGTCCAGCAACAGTGAAACTTATCTAGGCAAAAGCCAACAAATCCAAAACTGGGGATGAGTAGATCTTTCCCTGGATTATATCACTGAGTAAAACAGAAGGACATAAAAGACAAATACTTCGTTCAGAAATCACTCCCAGAAGTAAGGAGAGAAACCAACACTAAAATATAGTTCAAATTCAAAAAATCTGTTAGAAGGATGAGCAAACAAAAAAAAAGAACACAATCATATAGAGTTATCATAATAATGGTAACAAGAAAGGAAACTCAAGATATAAATACAGAAGACAGTGACTTAAAAGCATCTACAAAGCCTTAAAGAAATTAGATAAAATTCCAACAAGAATTATTGTTTTTATTGTTTTAGTTATAGTTTTGTTCAGTTGTGTCCAACTTTTTTTGAACTACATAGCACAATGGACCTTTCTATCCTCCACTATCTCTCAAAATCTGTCCAAGTTCATGTTTGCTGTTTTCATGATACTATCCATCTCATTCACTGATATCTCTCTTCACTTTCGCCTGCAGTCTTTCTCAACATCAAGGTCTTTTCAAATGAGTTCCAATTTTTCATTAGTAGCCAAAAATTTTAAATTTCTGCTTCAGTATGTGATCAATGAGTACTCTGAATTAATTTGTTTAAAAACAGAATGATTTGATTTCCTTATTGTCCAAGGGACTCTCAAAAGTCTTCCCCAGCAACACAATTTGAAAATGTCAATTCTAAATGGTCTTTTCCTTAAAATAATCAGTAGCATCTATTTAAATTAACCAGTAGTAAGCATCGTATGTAACGGGGACAAACTGCAACCATTCCCAATAATATCAGGAGTGAAACAAGGTTGCCCACTATCATTGTTACTATTTAATATTGTATAGAAATGCTAGCTTTGGCAGTAAGAGTTGAGAAAGAGATTATAGGAATAAGACTAGGCAACGAGGAAACCAAATTATCAATCACTCTTTACTGATGATATGATGGTATACTTAGAGAACCCCAGAGACTCTACTAAAAAGTTATTAGAAACAATCCACACCTTTAGCAAAGTTGCAGGATACAAAATAAACCCACATAAGTCATTAGCATTCTTATATATCACTAACAAAACCCAACAGTTAGAGTTATAAAGAGAAATTCTATTTAAAGTAACTACTGATTGTATAAAATATTTAGGAATTTATCTGCCAAGGGAAAATCAGAAACTTTATGAGCAAAAGTTTTCCTTATAGTCCAACTCACAGCTGTATATTCCTATTGAAAAAAACAAAACTTTGACCACACACACTTTTGTAGGAAATGTGATGTTCTCTACTTTTTAGTTTGCTGTCCAGATGTACCATATATCCAGATGTACCTTCTAAGGAAGGAATGTCTTTTAATTTTATAGTTGCAGTCACCATCTGCAGTGATCGTGAAGTCCAAAGAATATAAAAATCTGATACAGTTTCCATTTCTTTGACTTCCATTTACTAGGAAATGACAGTTTTTCTAGATCTTAGTTTTTCTGATGTTAAGCTTCAAATCAGCTTTTACACTCTCCTTATTTACCTACATCAAAAGACTTCTTAATTCCTCTTTACTTTTTATCATCAGAGTAGTATCGTCTACATAACTGAGATTGTTATTTCTCTCAGCAACCTTAATTCCAGCTTTTGATTCATCCAACCTATGTCATATTCCTTTACCAATCTAAACCAATCAACTGTTCCAAACTTCTGCTTCTTGGAAACTTCTGGAACTCTCTTGCTTTCTCCATAATCTGGCAAATGTTGGCAATTTGGTCTCTAGTTTTAGAATACTTAAAGGAGCTAAATAAAGTCATTAAAAAAAAAAAAAAAAACAATTTTTTTTTCAAAAACCAAATAAAAATAGTAAAGTAAAATAGGAAAAGAATTAAGAATTATGAAAGAAAACAATGAAAAAAGAATAACATAATAAGTTCTTGAAAATTGGAATTGTTCAAATGGAAGCCAATGATAATATTAGACACCAAGAAAAAATAAAATAAGTTAAAAGGTAAAAAAACAAACAAAAAAAAAAAAACCTAGGAAAAGAATATGAAGCATCTCATAGAAAACCAATTAACCTGGAAATCATGTTGTAAGGAGAAATAATTTAAGAATCACTGAACCCCTAAAAGCCAGAATAGAAAAAAAAAAGAGCTTAGACAACATGTTTCAAGAAATTAAAAAAGGAAAATTGATTATATTATCTTAGGACAGAGAGGAGAGCAAAAATTCAAAGTTATTGGTCACCTCCTGGAAGAAATACCAAAATAAAACTCTTGGGAATATTATAACCAAAATTAGAGCTCCTAAATCAAAAACAAAAAAACCCCCAAAACTCACATAACTCTAAGCAGGTAGAAAGAAAAAAATTCAAGCACTGAAAAACCAAAATCAAGATTACACAAGATTTAGCAACCACCTCTAAAAAGGAATGGGAGGCTTGAAATATGATGTTCTAGAAGGCAAAAGAGAATAGGATCACAGCCAAGAATAACCTATCCAGCAAAACAGTATAAACCCATAAAGCCAACAAATGAACATTTACAGAAATAGAAGACTTTTGAATATTTCGGATAAAAAAAAAACAGAGCTAAATAGAAAATATGGTATGTAAACATAGTACACCAGCAGCATAAAAATGTAAAAATTGGGGAGAAATCATAAGAGATAAGCTGCTTACATTCTTCTATGGAGAGAGGATACAATTTTATTATCACTTAGGACTCTTAGAAGTTTAATTAATCAAGTTTGATTCTATGTGCCCAGGCATTATGTTACATAAACAGATAAAAAAAAAAAAGCAAAAGACAGTCCCTGCCCTCAAAAACCTTACAATCTAATATGAGACAATATCTCATATAGATATATTTATGATACACAGAAAAATTATTAACAGAGGAAAGGTACTAGAATCAAGAGGGATTGGGGAGGCTGCCAGTAAAAGATGAGATTTCAGTTAGGATCTAAAAGAAGTTAGAGGTCAGAAATCAGAGCAGAAGAGGGAAACATGTCAAGAATGGGGGACAACCAGAGAAAATGCCTAGAGATAGAATATCTTGTTTGTAGAACATTCAGGATGCCAATATCATTGGATTAAAAAATATGAGACAGGGAGTTAAGAATAAAGAAGATTAGAAAAATAGGAAAAGGGACTTAGGTTATGAAGAACTTTGAATATCAAATAAAGCATTTTGTATTTTGACCCTAGAGGCAATAGAGCAAACACTAGAGTTTATTGAGTGGGGGAGAAAGGGGGGAAGGATAGGGATAGCAAATGACATTACTTTTGTGAATGGATGAAAAGATGGATTGGAGTGGACAGAGACTTGTAGCAAGGAAAATATTGTAACATGCAATAGTCAAGATGTGAGGTGATAAAGGCCTACACTAGAGTGGTAGCACTGTCAGAGAAGAGTGTATATTAGAGATGTTGCAAAGGTGAAATCAACAGGCCTTGACAACAAATTATATAAGGAAATAGTGAGAAGTTAAGGATAACATCTAGATTTCAAGCCTTAAGGACTGAGAGATAGGGAATTAGGATGGGGAATAAAGTTATTGGGAAAATAATGAGTTAGACATACTGAGCGTAAGATGTCTACTGAATACTCAGTTTGAGATGTCTTAATGACAGATGGAGATGTGAGACTGGAGATGTTTTATTAGTTATCTCAGAAGTAGATAAATGAAATTAAGAAAGAATTTAGGGGATAAATAGAGTTTTAGAAAAATTAGATACAGATCTCTAGAAAATAATGAATAGGAACAGAAAGTATACCAATTCAGTTATATATAACATCTTCACAAAAATTGACCATCTATTTGAGCATAAAAACTTCGCAAATATAGAAAAATTAAATTCATCTCTTTCTGACCATAACGCAATAAAATTACAACCAATAAAGGATTTTTGAAGTATAAAATAAAAATTAACTGGAAATCTAAATTTTTTAAAATGAGTGAATCAAAAAAAAAATTGAAACAATAATTTCATTAAAGTTAATGACAATAATGAGACAACATTCCAAAATTTGTGGGATGCAGCCAAATTAATAATTAAAAGAAAATTCATCTCTAAATATTCACATGAATAAGAGAGAAGAAATTGGGTATGAACTAGAATAGAAAAACACATTAAAACCCTCCATTAAACATCAAAACAGAAATCCTGTAAATTAAAAGAGAAATGAACAAAACTAAAAGTAAAAAAAATTGAATTAATAAATAAAAGTAGAAGCTGGGTTTGAGGGTTTTTTTTTAAAAAACAAAACAAAACAATACAATACACAATACAATAAAATGGACAGATCATGGTTAATCTGAGGAAAAAAAAAGAAAACCAAATCATTAATATCAAACAAAAAAAGTAAATTCACAAACAATGAAGAGGAAATAAAAACAATTTATTAGGAGCCATTTCATCCAACTATACGCCCCCCCCCAAAAAAAAGGCAATCTAAATGTAATAGACATCTGAAATAGAAATCTGAATTTTCCAAGTTAACAAGATAGGAAATAGAATACTTAAGAATCCTATCTTAAAAAAAGAAATTCAGCAAGCCTTAAATAAGCTCCCTAAAGAAAAAACCCCAGAACCAGATAAAAATAGATAAACTTATTGGAATTCTTTCTTTTATACAAATATAGTCATGATACCTAAACCTAGGGAGAAAAAAAACAGAAAGAAAACTACAGACCAATTTCCCTTATCAATAGTGATGTAAAAAAATTTAAATAAAATACTAGCAAGGATATTATGCTAATCACAAAAGTATATACTCTGATCAGGATCGATTTATAAAAGGAAGGCAAGGTAATTCAATTTTAGGAAATCAATAAGAGAAGTTGACTATTAATAGCAAAACTAACAAAAATTCATCCCTATTTCAGTAGATGCAAAAAAAGCTTTAGACAAAATACAACAGCCATTAGAAAGTACAGGAATAAATGGATTTTTCTTTTAAATGGTAAGTAGAATCTATTGAAAATCACTGCAATAGGGATAAACTAAAAGCTTTTCCAATAAGGTTGGATGAAACAAGAGTGTCCATAGTCAGGCATTACAATTCAATATTTTACCACAAATCTTTGCTATCACAATAAGACCCATCCCATCTCCACCCCCCCCCCCCAAAAAAAGAAGACAATGGAAGGAATACACATAGGCAATGAGGAAAGAAAACTATCATAATCACTCTTTGCAGATAACATGATGGTCAACTTAAAAAAGAACCCCAGGGAGTCAAATAAAAAATGGTAACAGAAACAACTAACAACTTCAATAAAATTGCATAATTAAAAAAAAATCCACATAAATCAGCTGTGTTTCTGAATATCATCAACATTCTGAATTACCAACAAAACTCAGCAGAAAAGAAGTGAAAGAGGAACTCCATTTAAAATAACTAGGCAGTATAAAATACATGAGAATCTACCTGCCAAGATACACAAAGGAACTATATGAACACAATTATAGAACACCTGTCACACAAATAAAAACAGATCTAAATAACTGGAGAAATATTAATGGCTCACAGGCAGATTATGTAAATATTATAAAAATGATACTACTTAAATTAATTTACTTATTCAATACCATACCAATTAAATTACCAAAGAATTACTTTTAGCAAATCCTAACAAAATTTATCTGAAAGAATAAAAGATCAAGAATATCAAGAGAAAAAAGTCAAGTAAGGGGGTTAGTAGTATCAGATTTCAAACTATACTACAAAACTATAAACATCAAAAATTTGGTAGTAATAGAGAAATAGAAGTTAAGAAATAGAGAGGGTGATTAGTGGGACAATTAAGTACACAACACACAAAAGCAAATAAATATAGTAAAACAGAGTAATGTATGATAAAACCTAAATAAAAAGCCCAACTTTTAGAGCAATTTGGCAAAAAATTGTTGGGAAAACTGTAAAATAAGCTGGCATAACAAATTAGGCACAGACTAATATTTCACCCAATATATCAAAATAAGTTCATAATGGGTATGGAATAAAAACTATCACAAGCAAATTGGTAGAATAGGGAAGGAATAACCAGTCAGATCTAGCATGGAAAAGGGGACATGTTTATGACCAAATTACCAAACTAGAAAAGTTTAAAAGGGAAAATGGATTAATTTTGATTATATAAAACTTACAAGTTTCTGCATAAATTAAACCAATGCAGTTAAAATTAGAAGAGAAAGAGGAAATTTGGAGGAAAATCTTTGCAGCAATTTTCTCTGATAATGGTCTTAGTTCTCTGTATATTTTAGATATAAGCCAAGTTTACAAGGATAAGTACTATTTCTCAAATGATGGTGGTTAAAATATATCAATAGGTAGTTTTCAGAGGAAGAAATCAAAGATATCAACAGCCACATGAATCTAAATCACTACTAATCAGAGAATACAAATTAAAACAACTCACACCCACTCTTTACCTAAGAAAATAATAAAAGAAAATTACAAATGCTGGCAGCTAAAGAGGTTCACCAATACATTTAATCCAACAATACTATTACAATTACTACATTTCAAAGAGATCCAAGAAAGAAAAGGGCTCATATATACAAAAATATTTATAGCATCTCTTTTTGTCATGGCAAAGAATTAAAAACTGAAGGATGCCTATCAATAGAATAGCCAAATACATTATGAAAATAAAAGAACACTATGTTCTAAAAAATTATAAAGGAAATGGTTTCAGAAAAAACTAGGAAGACATGTATGTACTGATGAAGTGAAGTGAGCAGAACCAAAACAATCTACACAGCAATAGCAATATTATAAGAATGATCAACATTGAAACTCAATAACTCTGGTCAACATAATAATGCACTACAATTCCATAGGACTTAAGATGAATTAAAATCCCTACTTTTAGTTACAGAGACTGTATGGAATTAGGGAACAGATAGAAGCATATTTTCTTCTTTCTTGCCTTTTCCCCCCTACATGATTAATGAAAAAAATGACTATATATCTTTGTAATGTATTTTGTCTTTATTGCCTTCTTGATAGGTGGGTGGAGGATGGGGGAGGAGAAGAGATAGGACAAGGGACAGAGATAGAATGGGTGGGGAGAAAATTTGAAACTGAAAAAAATAAAACAAAAAAGGCTCTGTGTTTTGGAAAACAGTTACCAAGAGGAAAGTTGCTTTTCTCAATCAGGACAATAATGAAATATTTTCTAATATGTATAATGTACCAGAATTTCTTTCAACTATTTTTTTCTCCATTATAATTTTGTAATTTTTTTTTAATTTATATATACCTAGAAGTATATATATACCTAGAAGCACAAGTAAACTTAGCTAGAATGCCCCAAAATGAAAGCAAATTTAGCACCCTGGCAATGTTCAAATTTAACAAAATGTTAAAACACCAGCAGTTCAATTTCTTTTGTCTCCACAGCAGGCCACTCAAAACGTAAACACTGTGGGAGAAATACTTATTTATTGAAAACTGATAACTGTCAAAAACACTGACAGATGCATATTTAAATCTAAGTGTACTTACTATTTGTTTGCCACTTGCCCTTGTCCTTCTGGTTTCCCATTGCAGCATGGCATAGTAAAATGAGTACTCCAGGAATAAGCCTGGAATATAATCACTTAGCATCCTCCAAAGAAAAAGGATCTGACTTAATCAGCATATCAAAATAAACTTTGATTCTTAAAATCTCTAAATAACTAAGTCAATTACTTATTCTGCTTTGGTTATACTGGATGCTATAAATCTCTCACCAAGTTAAATCCCTAATTTTTTCAAAATCTGGAGTAATGAGTGGGTGTTCTAATAGTTCTGCTACAAGGGAGTAATGCATGCTGGCAAAGTCCCTCTCTGAACAATATGACTCCCACACACTATACCTCTGTCTATAAATTACAAAGCTGTTCACTAATCACAAACCATCATGTGTGTTTCATAATTTCTACAAGAACAAGAAGCAGAAACAAGTTAACATTCCGAATTTCATCTCTCCCAATGGGATTAATTTGGCTATTATTGACATAGTAGTTCAAATAGCAATATAGACAACAGCATGATGAGAAATGGCTCATAAAAATAAAAAGGAAGCATAATTATGATACCAAATAGTAAATGGCCTTCATCTAAATAAGATACAACCAATGAAGAACATTGTCTTAATCCCTCCACTCTGGATGGATTTAATTTCTTCAGTCAAGAGAACTAGAAATGAACCTGGACACTTTTTCAATCTTAAAATGTGCCCCAAGTTTTTGGTCCTAATAGTCATGAAAAGGTTATACTTCATTAAAAAAAAAATTAAGAAAGAAAGAAAAACATGAGAAAGAAATTAAAGACAACCACTGATTTTTGATTTTCCAATCATCACAATCCTTTTTGTTTCTGTTCTTTTGGAAAATACAAAAAGATAATAGGGTAAATGATAAAAGATACACCAAAATATAACACTTATCATGAATTCATATTATGAACTGCTACTGATAACATGGTTTAAGTGAGAAAGAACAATGGATGTGTAGACAAAAGACGTATGCTAGAATCCCTGATTTTCTACATATTAGCTTGTTAGATCCTGGATACATAGTTTCATTTCTAAACCTCAACTTCCTTATCCAAAAATGAAAAGGACATGTGCTTTGCCTATACCATCAAGGACAACTGTAAAGATAAACTATAAAGATCAAATGAGATACATTTTATCAGAACTACAAAGCAATTTATAGATGTTAACTGTTAATACTAGAGTAGATAAAAAATGCCAAATATGCTCTGAAAGGTTCTCTGACCCTAAAGAATTTTGGAAGTAGAAAGAGTAAAGCACAACAGAATGCTACACAGTCCAGATATACAACCTTTTTGATGACTGAAGTAAAAAGAAATATAAGAGAATATGCAACTTGACTCTACATAAATATGCAAGCCCCAAACTGCAGCTGCTTGAAAATCAGGTTTAAAACAAACAACCACCATTACCACCAACACACACACACACACAAAATCCCAGAATATTGCCATTTCTTAATGGAAATGTGGATGTTCAAACTCCCTTTCCCAATTAAAAAAAAAAAAAAACTGGAAATTTTACACAAAATACTACTCAGGAATATGAATAGATATATACATTATTTTTTAGTCTTTTTCAGTCATGTCCAACTTTTTAATCCTTTTTTAGGGTTTTCTTAGCAAAGATAGTAGACTGGTTTGCCATTTTCTTCTCTAGCTCATTTTATAGATGAGGAAACTGAGGCAAACAGGGTTAAGTGACATGAGCGGGGTCACATAGCTGGTGTCTAAATTCAGGTTTTTCCTGCCTCCAGGACTGAACTCTATTCATTGCATTACCTAGCTGTCCATACATATGTATACACTCCCATAAGAACCAAAACAATCGTTACAGAGGGAGATATGTTCCTTTTAAGGCAAAAAGTCAATACAAACCTCATTTCCTTTAATCCTTCCGCTTCGATGACTTGCAGAATCTGTTTTGGGGTCATTGGAGCATCGGAGTAGTTTTCTAATACCTAAAAAAATATAAAATATCCACATTTCAGTCAACAATTCCCACTTACATTGATGGACCTATATGAATTATGATTCAACTCAGAGTTGCTAATCATATTTCCACATTAAAATGAAGTTAGGTAAGACAAATTACAAGCAAAAAAAATAAATTGATATGTAGTATTGGAATAGCGGCAATTAACTAAATTTCTGACTTTCAACCCTAAGTGAGTAATCATCTTTCTTAGCATGCCTTTTATGCAGCACAAAGTTTTTGAAACCCTGGTTACTATTTAGTATAAAAAGAAGGTGTTAAGTGTGGCTAAACCATAAGATTACATTCTGTTACACTACATAAATTACAAGACAGAAAAAAAATAAGGTTTTTTTTCCTCAGGAAGTTTGATTAGGACCCTCATTTTAAACTGTGACTTTTGCCAGTGTGTTGTGAAATTCTGATTTTAGCTATCCAGTGCTTTTTTACAATTTGGCAATATGATGCTACAATTCAGTGTGAATAGTGCCAAAAAAGAGATAAAACTAACAATGTCCCTTTTATGTCAGAATCAGCTATAACTGAGTCACTGTAGTATTTTCTTAGTGAGCTACAGCTGCTATCTCACTTCAAGAAGTTAAGTAATATTAGCAATATTGCTCTTCTAAAGGAAGAAAAAAGAAAAAAGCAAATAATCACAACCTTAATGGCTATGACTTTTTGAAGGACAAGAATATAGCCTATGTTCATTCATTTGGATCAGGGTAGATGTTTCTGCTGACAGAGACAAATCACAACCACTTACAGTATACAAAAGTTGGTCTTTAAAAACCAACTGTACCCAACTTGATGATGAGCCTCTCCAATCTCTATTCCAATGAATGCTTCAATCACGGTAGAAAAGTGACACTAGGTTCTCAAAAGCTTAAACCATTAAAATGAATTGCTGCCTCAAAAAAATTGGAAAAAGGATGGTACAGAGATATTAAGCGACTTGCCCTCAGTAGAGCTGAGATTTAAACTCAGGCCCATTTCCCCACTTCTTTTCACTCTCCTCATCCCCACAACCAAGAACTAAAAGTGCCTATTTAATAAAGTGGAAATTTTGTAAACTGACTCTTTGAAAGACTTCTAAAAAAAGTGCCTTCACATTACATAAACATACACAAACATTAAAAGATGTTGACCTTAAGACAATTCTACAGTATTCTTTCTATTCCTAATTTCACCTTGCCTTTCTATGGTGTGTTTTCTATTTTAGTAATTAAGTATTCAAAATTTTTCTTTTTTACATCAAGAAGAAAGTATGATACAAATCACAAATCAAAGTGAAAGACAGTACATATGATGAAGTTTCTCAAATTCAGATAAAGACTTATTTAAAAATAATCAATTTGGAAAGCATTCATCTTTCAAAAAGAAGAAGAAATGTACCAAAACTAACACCTTCACTAACTATGCCATTCCCTATTAACATCTAGTTTTGACAACTAAAGACAGTATGTAATATTTGAATGAAAAACTTTTTCTCCTCAGCAACATAAACTTAAGGAACAACTGAGTTAATCAAGAATATCATTCCTTTTAGAGTTTACATACCCAAAGACCTATGCTACAATGGTTTTTCTCTAAAAACATAATAACCTATAGCCGACATTACATGAATCTCTGCTCCCATCTATTCCTTCCATCACCAAAAAAGAAATGTTTTTCTCTTAGAGATTACCAATACTAAACTGACATGAGCAGGATTAGGGATAATGTGAGGCGATTTAGTACATCTGAGTTGATGGCATACATCAATTTAAGACAGGCTAAAAGGGTGTTAGAACTCTGATCAAGATAATTAATCTAGTTATCTTATCAGTCCATTTCCTTTCAAATCAAATTTGTTAGATTTATCTTATCCTTCCTTCAGGACTATATATTCATTTATAACATTAACCCCCCCCCCCCAAAAAAAAAGCTTCTAATAAGTTTTCAATCTTTAGTAGCTGCAATGTCTTTTAATATTTGTGTAATTTATATAAAGTAATTCTTCTGTCCATGCGCCCTTCCCTCTCAAAAAATAAAAAAAGGATGGAAAGTATACAAACACAAGACATGAAAACCACAAAATTATACCTTACAATACATCTGAATATGTAAAATTCAGGTTTCCAAAAGAGTCCATTTTTCTTGGATTTAAGATGATACTGAAAAGAATGCTTTATAAGGGCCTACTTGGTCTTTAGACAATCTGGCATGAAGTTGTGCTGTCAAACCAGAAACAGAATGACATTTATGTTAAGAGACCAGATCACTGAAAATTCAAATACCCCCAAAATTCTAACAAAATATCAATCCTCAATTCTTAAAAAAAAAAAAAGAAGCAAAGAGAACCAAAAATCAACAGATTTTTAAATTTTTATTAAAATACAATCAACACAGATTTCAGGGAAGCTTCAATTAATATTAAAATATAAAAGCAAATGAATCCCTTTAGAGTGGCTACCATGGCTAAAATCCTAAATCCCTATAGCAATACATTATCATCACAAAAACTTCAGAAAAGTGTTTCAGTTGAAAACCCTAAGCTCTACTTACTTCTAGGAGGGAGAAAAATGAGTAATATAAATTCTCTAATGCAGCTCTTTCTCAGTTCCAATCTTTTCCCAGGTGAGGAAATTCTAAAACACAGGAAATCTGAATTATCTTGGAGGATCTAACTAACAGGCATAAATACTCATTTTTTAATCAGAGAAAAACTTCAGAATAACAGAGGCCTCAAAAAAAAAAAAAAAAAAAAAAAACACCAACAACAATGCACAGAGAATCAAGGAGACAGCAGTTCCAGTTCTGCCTCTGACACTAAACTATCTAATGGCCTTGGGAAAAACCATTAACTTCTGTAGAGCTCAGATTTCTCTTGTGTAGAATGAAGAGGACAAAGACTACAATATCTCTAACATCTTTTTACTTCTCACATTCTGGAATACTCAATCTCAAACCAAGACAAAGCTAACAGCAATAAAAAGCTAATAACTGCCAATTCTTAGCCAACAAATGTCCTCAGTAAACTGACCAGTAAATGCTAGTAGAAAATTCTAAAGAACAAATATTCAATTTCCTGTAAATCAGTAATAAAGGAGTCCAATGAAGTATACAAGGATATAAATAAGAAAAATGCCCCCTAAACCCATATACAAAGATCAACTCCATTCACATCAATTATCTGCCTTTTATATAAGACTTGAGAGGTATGAATCTCACTTCATAATAAAATGTAAGAGTAAAAGTTAGAAATTTGTTCATTTATCATTAAAAATAAATTATACCTCTTTACAAGCACTACAATGTGAACATAGAAAAGTGAAAAACGAATTTTGACTTAGCTACTAAAACAGTGCTGTGATAAAAGTAACCACCTGTTACTATTGCAACCAGTACAATTTTTTAAGTTTTTCCACCATATACTTCATTAGGCCTTGCTCTGAAGACCTGGATTTTGCACTGATATTTCACTGAACAAAAACAGATGTACCATAGTCAAAAAAAAAAAAAACTTTAGATTCTAAAATGAAACTTTCTACTTGACAATCCTAGTTAAAGGATTTCTTAACTGAAACACTTCTTTGGTCTGTCAAGCTTCTTGAGTACAAAAATAAAGATATTCACAAGTGGACATATATATGGAATAAAACTGGCAAACAAACTTTCCCAAGTGCGTACCTCTGTTCCGTAATTTTTTTTAATCTAAATACCTATTGGTTTCACTACACAATTTCAATTCTTATGTATGTTAAATATCATTAGAGGAGTACCCAAACTGGCAACAGAAGAATGCACAGAAGAATAATACTTGAATAATTCCCTGTCCTCGGGGAGTTTACAATCTAGCAAGGAAAGCATTTACAAAACAAAATGGAACATAAACTGCATAAGTGCAAAGAGATTTGAGGAAGGAGAAATTATATCCAGTGGGGGAAAGGGGGCGGGGGAGTTTGAAGAAATTCGGCTGGTTAACACAAAAAACTTCAAGGAGGGAGTCTCAGGACTAAAACCTTGCCATCACCCTGTTAAACTGGGGACGATTCTGTCATACCAGCTGAGTTCCATCTGCCCTCTTAAAACTAAGCTCTTTCCCACCACCCCGCTTACTACATATGGGCTGATCTTTTCTCGGGAATGGAGACTATGCTCTCATAACCACCACCCTCCCCCAAAGAATGACGGGAGGTGGCAGGAAAACCTTGAAAATCTAACTGTGAATTCCAACATGGCCAAAGATGAAAAGGGGAGGGGAAAAAAAACCTTACAGTTCACTCACGCCAGAAAATTTTGGGAGGGGGACTGGGATGAGTAAGCCTAAATATTTCCCACCACCTTCCCGCTTCTCCCCACTCTCGTCTGTTACTCCGAGGAATGGTCCGTTCATTTAGGTGGGGGGGAAAGAGAGAAGTTCCAGTCAACGAAAGAGGCCGCCTTCCATCCCCCGCGCCAAGCAAGACCGAGATGGGGGGAGGGGTGGGGCACGTTCCGTTATAGGGGGGGAGGGGCAGCCCCGCCCCTCCCCCTCTTCCTTCGCTCCTTGCAGTGGAAGCCCCCCACCCCAGCCCTCGTAAGTCTGAGGGAGAGAGGAAAGCAAGACCAGCCCCCCCCTCACCCCGAGACCCGTGTGGAGCCCCTTCCCTTCCCCCTCCTTACCAAGCGGGCGGCCTCAGCCCACGTGCGCTCCTTCTTCCTCTTCTGTTTGTCCTTCATCCTCCTCCTCCTCCTCCTCCTCTTCCTTGGCGGGGGCGGCGGCACGCGGGGCCTCCTCGCGGACCGGGTGGGCACGGGGCACGAGGGGCCGGGCGGCGTTGGGACTGAGGCCGGCGGCTGGGGGCGCGTGGCGGCGGCGCGAGGCCCGAGCCTAGGGCAGGGGACGTGAGAAGATGAAGGAAGAGTTCGGGTGGAGATAGTGGTGGCAGAGGAGACGGAGGCGGTCGTTCCACGCGCCCCGGATGCGCCCGTTACCACAGCGGCGGCAGCGGCCCCGCGATCACTAAGGAATGCGGCGGACCCACATAACAACGGGGTCAGAGGTCACGGCTTTGGCGTCCGCCCCGCCCCGCCGCCGCCGCCGCCACCGCCGCCGCCGCCGCCGTCGCGCGCCGCTTTCCCCAGTTCAGGCCTTGGGCCTCCTTGCGGAACCGCCGCGGTTGGGGGTAAGTGAGGGAAAGTGAGTGGGGAATGGGACAGCGGCTTTCCTTCGTCCTGGTGAGTTGGTGAGTAGGTGTGCGTGTGAGAGAGAGCGCGACCGTGTGTGTATGCGTGTGTGTGCGTGTCTATGTGTGTCTATGTGTGTCTATGTGTCTGTTATGTATATGTGTGTCTCTGCAAGGAATTGGGGGCGGGTAGGAGGGGGATGGGGTTTTTTGAACAAAAACAAACCTCAAGAACTGCTGGGAGTTGTAGTCTTTGGCCGCCTATCGGGCATTCTCGCTCCGGAAGAGCCTACGAATTTTAAATGGCCAGAACTACATTCCCCAGCAGTAATGAGGGCTCAGACTGTCCGTCTCGGTCTAACCCCGGTTGTAAAGGACGGAAGTAGGAGTGGGGGTAGGTAAACCTGAGGAAGAAGCTGAGCGGAGTCTCGCGAGATTGGGGAACTAGATTATGGGGCGGGTTGGGTCTGAGGGATGCTGGGAGGGCAATGCTGGGAAGGGGCGCCGAAGTGCCCTCCCCCTCAGTGCGCCATCTCTCCCGCCTTCCCCCTCCCCCCATCACTGCGGGGCCTTCCATAACTCTCACCTGAATGGAGGATGGGACTGGCTCCCAGCTTGGAGAGGGACTGAAGGAGCTGGGATAAAAACACAAGCTTTCCTGGCGCCAGGTTTCCTGCCCAACTACTTTTCCAGAAGATCGGAAAGTGGACTGGAAAACTTGTTTTCGATTCTCCAGACGTTGTTAGGCACCTTTTATGGGCAGATAATTGTGAAGGACACTGAAAATTCCCTATTTCCTCCCTAAGCCTCAATGACCCGATCTGTAAAATAAAGGTTGGATACAATTCTTTAACGCCCTAGCTTTGATAACCAATTTCTAAGGACCATTCATCTCTATCCTGTGAGTCTTTGAATTTATGTATAAACACTGCCTGGCCTATATTCAATGCCATCTTCTAAAGATAGTAGTGCAGGCTACCACTATGGCCAAGGTACAACCTTCCTACATCCTTTCAAATACAGTTATTACCTCTGAACTCTTTAAGGGGTAGAGCTTCCTCCCTAAATGACTCACAATTGCACGATAACAGAGGAGGAAATAAGTTGTTTAAAAAAAAAAAGAAAGAAAAAATAAATTAAGCCTACAGCTGCATCTAAAATGGCCTTACACTAAATGAAAAACCACATAGTCTTGTCCCTTGTTATTAGCAAGATGGTAGTATTTGCCTAGGGGAAATCATCCACCGAGCCTCATATGCTGAGGTTACAGTACTTTGCTTCAGCTCCTTACAGCTCAGCTACTTGGAGTGTAAACAGATTTGAGTTTGTAATAAACAAAATCTCTCAACTAAACTGAAAAGTTCTACATGTGATACAGTATATTTCTTTATATCCTTCACACTCCTTTCCCTCAAGAAGAGAAAGTTTAATTGAGTTGTTAAAATATAAAGTTATAAAAAATGTTGCTGATTTTAAACTTAGACAAATCCATTGGAGACTGTTTCTATTTCTTATCTTTAAAATGGTTAAGTAGTATCTACCCTATTGCTCATATGGGGATGATACATTTCATTTCTTTGAAATATATTTTAGGTACAATGGATAAATTGTAGTTAAAATATAAAGCATAGATAAGAGGATAATTGAACAAATTGTGCTAGGGAAATGAAATATGACTGTGCCATAAGAAACAATATAATGAATACAGAGAAATATGCATATATAAACTAATGTTGGAAAAAGTAATCCCAGAAAACATATGTGTATGTATTTATAATACATACACATATGTGTATGTATGTATATATATATATATATGTATACATATGTATACACACATATATACCTTACAAGAATATAAATGGAAAGGAAAAAGAAACCAAAACTGGATACTATATAATTATAATGGCCAATGTTCCTGAGAACAAAGAAAGGGCACATCCCTCCCTTTTTCACATAGCTGGAGATTCTTGGGTATGAAACATTCCAAATACTGTCAAGTGCCATTGGTGTTAGACTATTTACTGAATTACTGTTTTTCTTTCTTTCTTTTTTAATCCTTTGTTCTAAGGGATAGCTAGATGAATAGGAGATAGATGTGTTGGACAATAAAGATGACATAAAAATAAAATATATAAAAAACTAAAAATATATTAAAATTTAGAGTATATTCATTCATTTGGTTAGATTCTTTACCAAAAAGGTTGAGCAACAAGCACTGAGTGATGAATTTTTGCCAGTAGCAATTCATGAAAACTAACTACTATATCAAATGAGTATGATCCTCATTAAATGAGCTTAAGACCTTAAATTCAGAACTAAAAGAGAATTTAGAGGTTGTGTAATCTAATTAACCTAAAAAAGTCAAGTAACTTGCCCATATTTACATAGGCAATAAGTGGTATCATCAGAATGCAAACCAAAGTTCATTCTCTCTAATCCAGTGCCAGTATCCTAGGTCTTTTAAGTATTGAAGCATTTATTCCACTAGTATTTATCAAGCTCTTTTATCTAAAGTCCTTGGCCTTAGCATAGATTCTTTTGTTTAAAGACTGGATAGGTAGCATCCTTCATTAAGATAAGCCTGGGACTTAAAAATAGAAGCCATTACAAAGTACTATATTGGGGATACATGTTGCTTAGAGTCTAGTAACAGGTAAAACAGGTACAATTTACTTCACTACTTTAAGAATCAATGATCCTATCATTATTAGTACTTCTTCTACCCATGAAGATTACTGAAACAGTAGGTACACATATGGCCATTGTGACATTTGATTTTCTGTGATCTAAAAATTTTATCACCCATAGTGATGAGCCTCTTCCAGCTTAGCCTAGGATGACCTCAGGTATCTGACAGTCTAGACCCAAAAGTCTTTGCAATTTTGTAGAACCTGCCAGAGTTTGTATTCTAGATGTTGACTTCCAAGAGCTCAAGTCACAATCACATCACAATTAAATCCCAGAGGAATGAAGTATTATGGTTAGACATACATACAAATATATATAAAAGAATGTATAATAAGAATGTGGAATTAAAAGTTGAGTTGTACATGTATTTTGCAATAATTTTAAAGAATTTGCTTGAAACAACTACAAGCACCTTAGGTGCAGGCCTTCATCACCTGTTGCCAGGACTTTTGTTGATGGATCTCTCTGCCTGAAGCCTCTTTCTACCCCAGAACATCCTTCACCTTCACCTAGTTGTTAAACTAATCTTTCTAAAGCACAGATCTGATCATATCACACATCCCCATTCAGTAAACTCACTAGCTCCCTATCATCTCCAAGATTAAATATAAAATCTTCTCTATTTTTTTTAAAGTCCTTTATAATTTATCCCCTTCTTACTTTCCAATTTTATTATAATCTTATGTCTTTATACATATTTTGCAATTCAGTGATACTAGGCTCCTTGCGTTTTCTTACACAAGATACTCGTTATCTCTTGACTGCAAGTGCCCCTCAGTTCTGGAATGCTGTCCCTCCTCATCCCTGTCTTCTAGATTCCCTGGCTTATATGAAGTCCCACCTTCTACAAGAACCTTTTCTTAGTTCTCCTCAATCCTAGTGTCTTTTCTCAGAGTCCATCTCTGTATCTGTCTTATTTGTACATAATTGTTTTCATATTGCCTCCCTATTATGCTGTGAGTTCCTTAAAGGCCAGGATTCTTTCAGTATTCTTTATATCCCCACTACTTAGCACAATGGCTGGCACAGTTAGCACTTACCAATTGTTTGTTTCTTGGCTGACTAAACCTTGTTTTTCAACTGAATGAAATCCTTAAATTAATTCCATTTTCAAAAGTTTTAGAGAATCCTAAGAATTTAATGTAAAAAGAAACCATAGTGGAACCTCAGTTTTGCTTGATGTACATAGTGCAATTTAAATTTGTAAAGTTAAGCCACTCTAGACCCCATGATGAAACATGGTCACTGAAGTAATAAAAGTAATAAGCAGTCTTTCAGAAGGCATTTCCAGGGCCTAATGATACTATACACTGAAGACCCACTATATTATTTTGATTCTATTATCCTAAAGATCATTTATTCTTTAATGTATGTTAACTATAGCTATATCTACTCTGGAATTCCAGAATTCCAGATGTCCATAAATTAACTATGCTCTGCTGAACATCTTTTGGAATCTGAATGATCTACATGTATAGAAAAATTGATGGCTTACATTTTACGAAGTATTACTCAACTTCATATTTTGAAGCAAAGATTTGAAATCCCTTTGCAAATACTTAACCTGGGTATATGAAATAGATGGACAAAGAAGAAAAGGTTTCATATGTATAAAAATTATTTATACTAGTTCTTTTTGTAAAGGCTAAGAACTAGAAACTAAGTATCAAACTTTGCATACCCTTTGATCCAGCATTGTTTCTACTGGGATTATATCCCAAAGATATCTTCAAAGAGGGAAAGGGACCCACATGTGCAAAAATGTTTCGTGGAAGCCCTCTTTGTAGTGACAGGAAACTGGAAAATGAGTGGATACCCATCATTTGGAGAATGGCTGAATAAATTATGGTATATGAATGCTGTGGAATACTATTGTTCTGTAAGAAATGACCAGCAGGATGATTTCAGAGAGGCTTGGAGACACCTACATGGACTGCTGTAAAGTGAGATGAGCAGAACCAGGATCTCATTATACATGGCAACAAGACTCTATGATGATCAATTCTGACGGACATGGCTCTCTTCAACATTGAGATGATTCAAACCAGTTCTATTTGTGCAATGTTGAAGAGAACCATCTATACCCAGAAAGAGAAGCATGGGAACAGGGTGGAACACAACATAGCATTCTCACTCTGTTATTTTGTTTTGTTTTTTCCTCAGTTTTTCTTTTTCTTCCTTCTTGATCTGATTTTTCTTGCACAACCAGATATCTGTATAAATATGTATACACATATTGGATGATCTAACATGTATTTCAACATATTTAACATGTATTGGACTACCTGCCAGTTGGGGGAGGAATGGGAGGAAGAAGGGGAAGATTTTCAACAAAAGGTTATGCAAGGGTCAGTCTTGGAAAAATTACCCAAGCATATGCTTTGCAAATAAAAAGCTTTTATATGTGTATATATAAAAAGAACTAGAAACTAAGGAGTGCTCATCCATTATAACTGACTGAACAAATTATGATATGTAACTTAATGAAATACTATCATAGAGTATGAAATGAAAAATTTTAGAGAAATATGGGAAAATTTTTATAAACCAATGCAGAGTGAAGTGAGCAGAACCAGTATAAAAATTCATATTATAAATTATAATAAGAAATGACAGTATTGAAAACTTGAGAACCTGTTCAGTGATCAACCATGGTTTCAGAGGATCAATAATGAAAAATGCTACCTACTACTTGACAAAGGTGAAGGACTAAATATGCAGAATGTGACACTGACTTTTAGACATAACCCACATGGAAATTTGTAACACTTGACTGTGCTTATTTATATTACATGGGTCTCATTTTTTTCTTTTTTCCCCTTTTTTGGGGGATGAGGATGAGGAAGAAGGAAGTTCAAAGGGAAAAAAATTGATAATTGCCCAAATAAAATTTAATTTAAAAAAATTTTTTAAAGAGGGGGAAAATACTGTAGAACTCTAGAATTATACCACTTAAGAAAGACGTTAATTACTTGTCTTCAGAACCATCGGATTTAGAACTAGAAGGGACTTAAGAGATCATGTTTCAACAACCTTATTTTATAGAAAAAGAAAAAGAGACCCAAGGGAGTTAAGTTACTTGATCATGGTCACAAAACCCAGTATTTTCTAACTACAAATCTGGCGTTCATTTTACTATATTCTCTATCCCTAAGTTCCTCCATTCCTTAGATTAGTGCTTGATATTTGTCTAGATTGTTAAGGAATTCAAAAACTGGAAAAAATCCACTGATCTAGTCAGAATTTTACCTAAAAAACATCAAAGGAAAGTAGGACCATCTGCTTTAAAATTCTATTAAGAATAAATTTCTTGAGCTTATTATAGGTTAATTTCAGTATTTAATCCATGCTTATTATTAGATTGCTTTTCCTCATCTCTGCCTTAAATTGTATTCTAATTTCAATTCATTTCCATTTAGTGGAAATAGAAAAAAGTATCTCAGTTGTATTTCAGCCTCTGCCTTAATAAGTAATTTTTACACCTTTAATTGGTCCAATTTACCCATCCCTTTAATCATTTTTGCTATATACCTTTGGACCCTCTTAAATTTCTATATATTCCTCATAAAACCCAGAGCCTATAATTGTGATTGGCATTAGTTGGTAAGTGGTATATATTAATTGGATTTAGATAAAAGCTAAACATAATAAAAGCCTGCTATAGTATTGGGATATTAGAAAGATTATTCTGCTGTTCTGTAATTCATGTTGTGGTACAAAATCATGTTAATGACTTTGTTTTT
This sequence comes from Antechinus flavipes, assembly GCF_016432865.1. Lineage (NCBI taxonomy): Eukaryota > Metazoa > Chordata > Mammalia > Dasyuromorphia > Dasyuridae > Antechinus > Antechinus flavipes. Next base: position 451,438,595 of record NC_067399.1, read on the forward strand.
AAATTATGTAATCTATTCAAATTATAAATTCTTATTCACTGTTTCTTCTCTAATTCTGCCAAGATATCTTTTATTATTAATTTTACGAACAGAAAAAGAGGAATGTATATATGAAGATATGAATCTGCATTATGAACATTTTAGCCTTCAAATTTATAACAAATTTAACATGTTATTTTTAAAGCTGTCCTGTTGTTCCTACTGATCTTTTAGGTTTCTCCTATGCATTTGAAAAATGCTTCAGTGACTTTTTTTATTTTAGTAATCTCATCTTTTACTTTCCTTACCTTCAAACTTTCGCATACATTCACAAAATTGAAGTAAAGTAAAACCATCTTATTAGATATGCATAGTTATACAAAACAAATTCCTTCCTCCCCTTTCAATTGACAACATCCAAAAAGGTATATCTTTTTCTGCACTTTGAATTCTCCACTCCTCTATTAGAAGTTGCTTAGCATTTTTTCAATCCTTTGTTCTCTGGAATCATAATTGTCATTAATCAGAGTTCTTCCAAAGTTTATCCTTACAATGTTTACATCATATAAATTGTTCTCTCATTGTTTCCATTTGCATAAGTTCATATCTTTCGTGTTTCTCTAAAACTGTGTACTTAGTTATTTCTTACAATACAATAATATTCTGTTACATTCACCATAATTTCTTCAGCCATTCCCCAATTGATGGATATATTTTAAAGTTTCCAGTTTCTTGCCACTTAAAAAAATTTATTATAAATGTTTTTGTACATGTGTATACTTTCTATGTTCTTTTTGGGTATAGGCTTTACATGGTATTAGCTAGGTCAAAGGGAATGCACAGTTTAGTGACTTTTTGTGTGTAGTTTCAAATTGCTTTCCAAAATGGCTGGGCTGATTCATAGCTCAATAGTGTATTGATGAGCCTGTTTCTCATAGTTTTTTCCCCCGATTTTTCATTTTCCTGTCATTTTTTGCCATTCTGATGAGGGTGAAGTAAAACCCTGGAGTTATTTTAGTTTTCATTTCGTTATCAGAGATTGGAAGTAATTTTTTTTTAACAAGGCTATTAATAAAGTAGATTTTTTTCTTTTTTTAAAAAAAAAGTTAGTATTCATTTTTTTTATTTGAAGTTTTCAATTATTTTGCTTCAGCCCCTTCCTTACCCATTGAGAAAGTAAGCAATATGATATCCATTATACATGTGAAGTCATGCAAAATATATTTCTGTATTGGATTTTTTCTTAAAGGCAAGAAAATTAAAAATGTATGCTTTGGTATGCATTCAGAATTCTTCAGTTCTTCCTCTGAAGGTTGATAACATTTTTCATCTGAGTTTTTTTGAATTATCTTGGATCATTGACTTGATTAGGGTAGCCAAGTCTTTAACAAGTGATTACTTTTCAACAATACTGTTACAATATTCTCCTGGCTGTGCTAACTTTGCATTATATAAGTCTAACCAAGTTTTTCTGAAAACATCTTCCTTATCATTTCTTATAGCATAATGGTTTTCCATCACAATCATATACCATAATTTATTCAGCCATTCTTCCAATGGATAAACCCCTCAATTTCCAATTTTTTGCCACCACAAAAAAGAGCTGATAGTCTAAACTAAGTTTCTTCTTTTAAAATTGCCTTTGGCCATTTATTGGGAAATGGCTTTTATTCTTCTATATTTGTTCCTTACTGTCAAACTTTTGTTAAGAAAACTTCCTTAAAGATTTTTTCCCCCAGTTAACTATTTCCCTTCCAATTTTGGCTACATTTAATTTTGTTTGTATAAAAACTTGTTCATTTTAAGTAATCAGAATTGGTACATTTTATTTTCTATGATCCTCTTTATCCCTTGGTTATGAACCCCTTCCTATTCAGAGTTTTTCTATTTCCTTCCTTTTCTAATCTGTTTATATATTGGTTTGTTTTCATATTTACATTTGCTTAGACATGTCATGTATCTGTTTGGAACTAATTGTAGGATATTCTAAATCAGTTTCTGCCATACTGCTTTTTAGTTTTCTTACCAGTTCTTGTTGAATACTGAGTTCTTACCCCAGAAGTTGGAGTCTTCAGCTTTATTAAAAATTATGCTATGATTAATATGGAAATGTGTTTTACATGATTATACATGTAAAACCTATATCAAATTAATTGCTTTCTCAATGAGAGGGACAGGGAGAAAAGGAGAGAATTTGGAACTCAAAGTTTTTTTTAAATGTTAAAAATTGTTTTTACATATAATTGGAGGGGAAATATTAAATATATATTTTAAACTACTTTTTATGATAAATGTGGAAATATGTATGGATGAATTGTACATTTAACATTTATTGGATTACTTGCTGATGGGTTGGGGGGGAGGAAAGGAGAAAAATTTGGAACACAAGATTTTGCAAGGATGAATGTTGAAAACTATCATTGCATTTATTTTGAAAATAAAAAGCTATTTAAAAAAAAACTATGCTATTTTATTTGAATCGTTATAGCATGAGTATGGGCATAGTCTATACCACTAATTATCCTCTATTTTTTAATGAGTACCAAATAGTTTTGATCATGTCTTGTATTCTTAGACTCCTTTCCTTCCTTCCCCTCCTCCCCCATTATTTCTCTTTAATTTTTGAACTTGTATTCTTCCACATAAATCTGGTCATTTTTTCTATCTCTATAATACAATCCATTGGTAGTTTGATGAGGGAGAGAGTGTGAGCTAGGTGGCACAGTGGATAGAGTTAGGGATCCTTAGCATTTTTTGTATTGTGGATTTCCTGTCTAATAGGGATAATGATAGCACCCAGCTCCAAAGTTGTAAGAATCAAAGGAGATAATTGCATTGTTCTTTGCAAACCTTAAAGTGCTGTGTAAATACTATCTCTTGTAGTATAAGTTACCTTGCATACAGTTATCTTTTCATGTCTGTGTCTTATCCGAGCAATTAAAATATAAATTCTTTAAGGGTAATTTTTTAAATTCATTTTTCTTTGCCCACCACCTAAAATAACATAGTAGATGCCCAATAAAATTGTTTTTTGAAGATATTGAAAAATCATTTGTGTACACTAATAAGAATTTATATTCATATAGCATTTTAATGTATTATCTCATTTAATCCTTATAAGAGCCCCAAGAAGTAGTTGCTTCTCAAGTATTATTGCTTCATAATCTGTGGTTACAAAAAACTGAAAACTAAGAGGATGCCCATCATCACCTAGAGACTGGCTGGAATTAAACTATAGTGTGTAAGCATAACATTATATTGGTTGTGCTTAGGGAATTGGAATACTCCCTCAATCCCCATTGTTACTGTCACATTTTCCCTGTACCACTATTACCCAGTAATCTTTCCTCATTTGAGGTTCATTTAATGCATTTTTATCACCCATTCAGGGTTCTGGTAGCTATTATCTACAGATCTTCAAGATACTCTTCTTCCTCTTCATCAAGTTCAGTGTCTGACTCACGGGCCATCTTTCCTCATTGTTCTTTCTCTTATACAAGAGGATTTCAACTCTATTCCTTCATATATATTCCCTCATAAACTCTATGCAGCTATATATAGCATAGACACAGGGGTCCTCAAACTTTTTAAATAGGGGGCCAGTTCACTGTCCCTCAGATTGTTGGAGGGCCGGACTATAGTAAAAACAAAAACTTTGCTTTGTGGGCCTTTAAATAATGAAACTGGGTGAGGGGAATAAATGTCCTCAGCTGCTGCATCTGGCCCGTGGGCCGTAGTTTGAGGACCCCTAAGAGAGAGAGAATATACTCCAGGGTATTCCCACATACTCTATGCAGTTAGATAACACAGTAGGATAGAGCAGAGGACCTAGAATCAGGAAAAGCTGAGTAGAAATCCAACCTCAGACACTTTTTAGTTCTGTGATCCTTGGCAAGTCACTTAATCTTGAGTTTCCTCATTTGCAAAATGAGCTGGTAAAGAAAATGGCAAACCTCTCCATTATCTTTGCCAAGAATATCCCAAATGGGGTCACGAAGAATTGGACGCAACTAAAAAATGACTGAACAACAACATATACCATAACCTCCCAATTTAATTTATTTCTCATGATCTACTCTTCCACTCCACTACAACAATGCACAGAGATATCCTTGACCTTTTCCCTACAAGTGTCTCACATCCATATTCAGGAATTCTGAAATTCCCTTAATCATAATTGGTTAACTACATAGAATTCCCAATCCCTCTATTTTTATCCACCTGCATTTTTAATTTCCTTCACAGGTTAATTGTACACTATTTTCAAAGTCCGATTCTTTTTGTGCAACAAAATAACTATATGGACATGTATACATATATTGTATTTAACATATACTTTAACATATTTAACATGTATTGGTCTACCTGCCATCTGGGGGAGGGGGTTGGGAGGAGGGGAAAAATTGGAACAAAACGTTTTGCAGTTGTCAATGCTGAAAAATTACCCATGCATATATCTTGTAAATAAAAAGCTATTAAAAAATAAAAGTTAAAGAAATATTAATTGGTGATTATTTCTACCTCTTCCTCTACCTAGCAACTTCAAATCATATAATTATTACCAAGACCTCCGATCCCTATATCCCACAGTTCTTTCCTAAACTATCACTCCTGTACTGACTATACTCACTTTCTATGGTGAACCAATTCAATTGTACTATTCTCTTGATTCCTTTGTACCTTTTTGCTAGCAAAGATAGTGCTCATATAAATCCCAGCTTTGGATTATTCCCACCATTCACTACTTTAATGCCTATTCATATGCTGCTGAATGAAGCTGGAGAAAATCATGAACTCTTGCTGACTGGTCCACTACATTTAAGTCATATAATGTCAGCTGGGTCTTCTTTGAAAGGCAGTCCTTTTACATCTCCATGAATGTTTCACCATTCCACTTAACCACAGCAGCTTTTCCAAACCTTTCTATTCCTCCTCAAACTTATAACTGTCCATCTCTTGCCCCCGGTTGAAAACCTTACCTCATTTAACTGGGGAAAAAAGAAAATAATTCACTGAAAATTCCTTCTTCCCTGTTCTTCATTTCACATTCAGGTACCTTCTATCACTATCTCTTCTACTTCCATTTCACATAAAGAAATGGGCTTTCTTTATGCCAATAGATTTGATAACCTAAGCGAAATGGATGACTACCTCCAAAAATATAGGCTTCCCAGATTATCAGAGGAGGAAGTAAATTGCTTAAATAGTCCCATTCAGAAAAAGAAATAGAACAAGCTATTAATCAACTCGCTAAAAAAAAATCCCCGGGACCAGATGGATTTACATGTGAATTCTACCAAACATTCAAAGAACAATTAGCCCCAATACTTTATAAACTATTTGAAAAAATAGGGAATGAAGGAGTCCTACCAAACTCCTTTTATGACACAGACATGGTACTGATACCTAAACCAGGTAGGTTGAAAACAGAGAAAGAAAATTATAGACCAATCTCCCTAATGAATATTGATGCTAAAATCTTAAATAAGATATTAGCAAAAAGACTACAGAAAATCATCCCCAGGATAATACATCATGATCAAGCAGGATTTATACCAGGAATGCAGGGCTGGTTCAATATTAGGAAAACTATCAATATAATTGGCCATATTAATAATCAAATTAACAAAAACCATATGATCATCTCAATAGATGCAGAAAAAGCATTTGATAAAATCCAATATCCATTCCTATTAAAAACTCTTGAGAGTATAGGAATAAATGGACTTTTCCTTAAAATAATCAGTAGCATCTATTTAAAATCAGCAGTAAGCATTATATGTAACAGGGACAAACTGCAACCATTCCCAATAAGATCAGGAGTAAAACAAGGTTGCCCACTATCACCATTACTATTTAATATTGTATTAGAAATGCTAGCTTTGGCAATAAGAGTTGAGAAAGAGATTAAAGGAATAAGAATAGGCAATGAGGAAACCAAATTATCACTCTTTGCTGATGATATGATGGTATACTTAAAAAACCCCAGAGATTCTACCAAAAAGTTATTAGAAACAATCTACATCTTCAGCAAAGTTGCAGGATATAAAATAAACCCACATAAGTCATCAGCATTCTTATATATCACTAACAAAACCCAACAGTTAGAGTTACAAAAAGAAATTCCACTTAAAGTAACTACTGATTGTATAAAATATTTAGGAATCTATCTGCCAAGGGAAAATCAGAAACTTTATGAGCAAAACTACAAAACACTTTCCACACAAATTAAGTCTGATCTTAACCAACTGGAAAAATATTAAATGCTCTTAGATTGGGCGAGCAAATATAATAGAGATGACAATACTACCTAAATTAATCTACTTATTTAGTGCTATACCAATCAGACTCCCAAAAAACTACTTTGATGAATTAGAAAAAATAACAACAAAGTTCATATGGAAAAACAAAAGGTCAAGAATTTCAAGGGAATTAATGAAAAAAAATCGAATGAAGGTGGCCTAGCTGTACCAGATCTAAAATTATATTATAAAGCAGCAGTTATATTATAAAGCAATACCATCTGGTATTGGCTAAGAAATAGACTAGTTGATCAGTGGAATAGGTTAGGTTCAAAGGACAAAACAGCCAATAACTTTAATAATATTAAGTTATTGGCTGGTTTGACCTTTGAACCTAATAATATAGTGTTTGACAAACCCAAAGACACAAGTTTCTGGGATAAGAATGAATTATTTGACAAAAATTGCTGGGAAAATTGGAAATCAGTATGGCAGAAACTAGGCATTGACCCACACTTAACACCGTACACCAAGATAAGGTCAAAATGGGTTCATGATCTAAGCATAAAGAATGAGATGATAAATAAATTGGAAAAGCATAGAATAGTTTACCTCTCAGACCTGTGGAAGAGGGAGGAATTTATGACCAAAGAAGAACTAGAGATCACTATTGACCACAACATAGAAAATTTTGATTATATCAAATTGAAAAGTTTTTGTACAAACAAAACAAATGCAAACAAGATTAGAAGGGAAACAATAAACTGGGAAAACATTTTTACAATCAAAGGTTCTGATAAAGGCCTCATTTCCAAAATATATAGAGAATTGACTCTAATTTATAAGATATCAAACCATTCTCCAATTGATAAATGGTCAAAGGACATGAACAGACAATTCTCAGACGAAGAAATTGAAACTATTTATAGACATATGAAAATATGCTCCAAATCATTATTAATCAGAGAAATGCAAATTAAGACAACTCTGAGATACCACTACACACCTGTCAGATTGGCTAGAATGACAGGGAAAGATAATGGGGAATGTTGGAGGGGATGTTGGAAAACAGGGACACTAATACATTGTTGGTGGAATTGTGAACACATCCAGCCATTCTGGAGAGCAATTTGGAACTATGCTCAAAAAGTTATCAAACTGTGCATACTCTTTGATCCAGCAGTGTTTCTACTGGGCTTATACCCCAAAGAGATACTAAAGAAAGGAAAGGGACCTGTATGTGCCAAAATGTTTGTGGCAGCCCTGTTTGTAGTGGCTAGAAGCTGGAAAATGAAAGGATGTCCATCAATTGGAGAATGGTTGAGTAAATTGTGGTATATGAATGTTATGGAATATTATTGTTCTGTAAGGAATGACCAGCAGGATGAATACAGAGAGGACTGGCGAGACTTACATGAACTGATGCTGAGTGAAATGAGCAGAACCAGGAGATCATTATATACCTCAACAACGATACTGTTTGAGGATGTATTCTGATGGAAGTGGACCTCTTCGATAAAGAGAGCCTTAATTGATCAAAGCTGGACAGAAGCAGCTACACCCAGAGAAAGAACACTGGGAAATGAATATAAACAGCTTGCATTTTTGTTTTTCTTCCTGGGTTATTTATACCTTCTGAATTCAATTCTCCCTGTGCAACAAGAAAACTGTTCGGTTCTGCACACATATATTGCATCTAGGATATACTGCAACCCATTCAACATGTAAAGGACTCTTGCCATCTGGGGGAAGGGGTAGAGCGAGGGAGGGGAAAAATCGGAACAGAAGTGAATGCAAGGGATAATGCTGTAAAAAATTACCCTGGCATGCATTCTATCAATAAAAAGTTATTAAAAAAAAAAAAAAGAAATGGGCTTTCATTCTGGAGAGCAATTTGGAACTATGCTCAAAAAGTTGTCAAACTGTGCATACCCTTTGATCCAGCAATGTTTCTACTGGGCTTATACCCCAAAGAGATACTAAAGAAGGGAAAGGGACCTGTATGTGCCAAAATGTTTGTGGCAGCCCTGTTTGTAGTGGCTAGAAACTGGAAATTGAATGGATGCCCATCAATTGGAGAATGGCTGGGTAAATTGTGGTATATGAATGTTATGGAATATTATTGTTCTGTAAGAAGTGACCAGCAGGATGAATACAGAGAGGCTTGGAGAGACTTACATGAACTGATGCTAAGTGAAATGAGCAGAACCAGGAGATCATTATATACCTCAACAATGATACTATTTGAGGATGTATTCTGATGGAAGTGGATCTCTTTGATAAAGAGAGCTAATTCATCTGTCAATATAAAGTAATTATTAAATAAATTTTTTTTTAAAAAAGAGAGAGCTAATTCAGTTTCAATTGATCAAAGATGGACAGAAGCAGCTACAACCAAAGAAAGAACACTGGGAGATGAATATAAACTGCTTGCATTTTTGTTTTTCTTCCCGGGTTATTTATACCTTCTGAATTCAATTCTCCCTGTACAATAAGAAAACTGTTCGGTTTTGCACACATATATTGTATCTAGGATATACTGTAACCTATTCAACATGTAAAGGACTGCTTGCCATCTGGGAGAGGGGGGGAAGGGAGGGAAGGGAAAAATCGGAACAGAAGTGAATATAAGGGATAATTGCTGTAAAAAATTACCTTGGCATAGGTTCTATCAAAAAGTTATTTAAAAAAAAAAAAGAAAAGAAATGGGCTTTCTCCTAGCCAACTTTTGGTACCATTACACTCTGATTTATAGGAGATTGCTGCCTCTTATCATCTGAACTCATTGATTTTTAATTACTCCCATTCTGTTTGCTGCTTTCCTACAACCTAAAAACCCATTCTCTCTCAAAAAAATTTCACTTGATTCATCAATAACTCTTAGTTATCTTCTCTGTCTCTTCCCTTTTATTACTAAAACTCCTTCAGGAGGCCAATGGATGTCTCCATTTCTTTTCCTCATAGTCCTCTCCTCTTAACTCTTTACAATCTAACTTCTGACTTTATCATTCAATCAAAACTACATTATCCAAAAGTTACTAATATTGTAATTGTCAAATCTGCCTTTTTTCAATCTTCATTCTTATTAATCTCTTTTGCAGCCTTGACACTAGCATCTTCTCAATATACTTTTCTCTAGATTTTAATGATGATATTCTTTCCTTATTCTTCTCTTAACAGTGTTACCCCAAAGAACTGTTCCTGGGCCACCTTCTTTCCATATACCATTCACCTGGTGATCTCATCAGGTCCCATGGTTTTACTATCTCTATAAGGATGAAGAGATTCTTTGTTTACAAATGTTAAGTTATTTATAAACATTATTTAAAAACTGAACTAAATACATAATATAATTTAATAATGTTTGTTAGCTAGGAGTAGAATAGTTTATACTGTAACTGGTTATTCATTTTTGTCCATTGGTTAAGTGGTAAAATATAAAAAATGGATTTCCATGTTTGAGCAAGAGATCTTATAAAATTATTCAATATTTTATCACAAATTTCTGGGATCAAGTATTTTTACTTTATTATTTTAAATTAAAATACAGAACTAAATTTGATATAGAACCATATTTAAGATTGTGTTCATCTGATATTGAGTAAACATTGCAAACTTATGTTCATAAAAAAGTCTGATGTCAAAATTAAGTTTATAATTATTATTTTATTACATTAAACATCTGCTAAATTGTTACTTGTTTCACTAAAATATTCAACAAAAATTGTAAAAAAATTAATATTGAGTCTTGTAAATAATACTAAATATGAATGTTGGGTTGCTTCTTTTAATTTTTACAAACTGTCCCATATAAAAGATCATATTTTTAAATTTTATATCTAAAATTTTAATTACTGACAAGATAAAAAATTTTTAGAAAAAAATGTACATTTTTATATAATTTGGAGCTTTTTTGGCAAAAGTTTTCTGTTTTATGTAAATATTTTAAAATTATGTTTTCACATGTATATCATGGGTATATAACATGATATATTGTGTAAAACATAGAATGGCATATATATTTTCATTTTTTATAATTTTTCACATTGCATAATTACGTATTTTAAATTTTTATTTGACTTGGAGGATTTTTTTTTTGCCAAATTAAAGATTTTAAAAGATTGTGGTTATTTTAAACATTTAATGAATAAATCTTAAAGAATGAATAAATACTTAAAGAGTAGTATATTAAATTACTCTGAAGGTTCATGATACATTGTGTTGTTGAAAGGGGCTCAAAAAAAAAACAACCCATGGAGAACCATTAATCTAGTCCAATTTCCTAATTTTACAAAGGAAAAGATAATTTTGATACCCATGTAGATTATTCTCATATTTTAGAAAAGATAGATGGGAAAATAAATGTGTAAGTCAGTAATTTTAATAGTTTCTTGATCATATTTTTTGAGAGGCAGTAATAAAGATCCAAGAGTTTTTCCCTTACGACTTTGGTCTTAGTCCTTGATCTCAGATATCTTGAAAATCTGTCCTTGGATTATAAAAGCAGAGCTCTGTCGAATACAAAACAGAAGATTTTATATTTTATCTTGGAGGTGATGGAGAACTACTGGAATTTACTAAGTATAGGGGTAAGGTGATTCAGACTGGTATTTTAAGAAAAATCACTTTGGTTTACACCAAAATGGACCATCCAAATGGAAAATGATCTACCGTGCCCAGAGGCTTGTGACAAGACACCCAACCGCAGGCTATTATAGTAGTCCAAGCATGAGGTGATGAGGGCCTGGTACCAGGGTGGCAGCAGTATCAAAGCTGGAGAAAAGGGATTATATTTGAGAGAAAGTTGCAAAGATGAAATTGACAGGCCTTGACAAGAGATTGGATGGGTTAGAGAGTTGAGAATATCTAAGTTTTGAGAGCCTACAAGATTTAAGAGGTTGGTGGTGCCCTCTAAAGTAATAGGGAAGTTAGGAAGTGGGCAGCATTTGGGGAAAAGATAATGATGTTCAGTATTAAACATGTTGAATTTAATATGTCTATTAGATATCCAGTGAAAGATTTTTGAAACACATTTAAAGATATGAGATTAGATTAGGTCAGCAGAGAGGTTGGAGCAAGATAAGTATGAGAATCAGCAGCATAGAGATAATAATTAAAAACATGAGAAGGAAGGAGATCACCAAGTAAAATAGTATAGAAGAGAGTCCATTCACAATGCCCTAGAATATGCCTGTGATGTGACCTAGATGAAAATCCAGCAAAGAAGACTAAGGAATGTTCTGATAAGTAAGAGAAGAATAATAAGGGAAGAGTAACCCAAAAGGTCAAATAGGTAGTTTTTAAAGGATGAAATCTAAGCTATCAATAGCCAATTTTTTAAAAAGTTCCATATCATTGAAGAAATGCAAATTAAAGGAGCTCTGAGATTCTGCTTCACACCCATCAGATTGGCAAATTTGACCAAAAAAAGGGTATACACAGTTTGATAACTTTTTGAGCATAGTTCCAAGTTGCTCTCCAGAATGGTTGGATGTATTCACAATTCTGCCAACAATGTATTAATGTCCCTGTTTTCCCACATCCCCTCCAACATTCTACATTATCTTTCCCTGTCATTGGAAGAAAATATTTAATAGAGGTTGAAAATGTGAAGGAGTGGGCAATTATTGAAGATGAAATCTATTGGAGAAGACAGGAGGGGAGGATCAAAGGTACATATTAGAAGAATTGGCTTTGGCAGGAAGGACCAGAAATTGTGGGAAAACAATGAGTGAAAAATGTTACCAAGAAATTTTGAGATGGAGAAAATGGAATAAAGGGGAGCTACCATCAAATAGCATCAATTTTTTCAGTAAAGAGACAAATTCAGCTTAAACAAAGGATTTGAAGAGAGAAGAGAAAGTTTGAAATAGTTTTTAAGGGGAATGATATAGGGAATCAATTAGAAATAAACTTTCTTATGATGGCACAATTGAAAAGCTGGATTAACATTACTTTTGAATGATTTAGAAATCAGCTTGGTTGTAGGATTTCCTTTAATTCATTCAGCAAGTTGAGAATATTGTCAAAGAATGTGGATGGTGGAAGTAATCTAGGGCTGAGGTTTGGCAGTTAAAGAGTGGTAATAGGCCAGGGATTGAAGAATGAGAAAGAAATTAAAAATATTTCTTATTAGGTTGAGGTTAGGAAGGAGATTAAGATTAGAGAAGATATGGCCTTAGAAGATACTAAGAAATGGAGGGAATGGAAATCTCCATGAAAGTAGATGAGCAGGTATGGGAGGGATAAAATATAGGGAGAAGTGTAATGATAAGAAGTTGATTTGATAGCAGAATGTCAGAATTTCATATAAAGGAAGGAGAATACACGTAGAGGTGTTTTATTGTTGTCTTTCTAGTTTTATGGTTTGGGATTACTTTGCTTAGTTGGACTAGTCACCAGACTTTCTTTAAATTTAAAGAATATCAATTCTCTAACATCCAAAGAATTATTTTATAGAGTTAGAAAAAAATAATACACATTCAATATCTGGAAGAAAACCAGGTCAAGAATATCAAGGAAATCAATGAAAAGAAAATGGTGACTAAATGTGGTTTACAATTAACATATTTTAAACTATATTACAAAACAGTAATCATCAAAATAATTTGAAACTGGCTATCAAGTGGTGGTTCAATGAAATTTATTAGGTACATAATACATAGTAACAAATAACCGTAATAATCTACTGTCTGATAAACCCAGAGACCTTGGAAAAACTCACAATTTGACAAAAATGGTTGTGAAAATTAGAAAGCAGTTTAGCAGAAACTAGGAATAGAGCAACATCTCAAACCACCCAAACAAGAGAGAGATAGAATTATGGAAAATAAAATAGATCATTTTATAATGTGAAATTTAAAAGCTTTTACACAAATAGCCAATGTAGTAAAAAATGATGTATTGTTTTATATTGATTCTTCTCTTATGATCTGTGTACATGGTAATATTTTTTTCTTTTCTCGTTTTGTGCCAAAATTTAAAACTAAAAGGTTTACCAAAAAATGAATGTCAAATTTATTGAGAATATTTAATGAAATTTATAAAAAATACATTTTTAAAAATAAATATCTTTGTATAGACCAAAGTTTTTGAATAATTGAAGAGAGGTTCAGAATGAGCATAAGCAAACTGCAACACATAATAAGAAAACTGCATCAGAGAAGCAACATAGAGGGAGATATAACTAGTAAACAAAAATGAAGCAATGACTTAAGAGTGAGAGATACCTTAAGATAGAAAGCATAATCCATTGATATCCTCTCATTGTGAAAGGATTTTGAAGAAGACCTTGAGGACACTAGAGGGACTTCCTCTGCTGGATGTGTAGGAGCAAAAAGACAAAAATTGGCAGAGATGAAAAGTTCAGATGGCAAATGATTTACATCTCTGGAAGGAACACCCCTCTCGATAATATCAAAGTGCAATTGGCATATGGAATAAGTGAAACGCCTTGTTTTTATTCCTGTTTCATTTTATCCTTTTGGATTCAGCCCAACATTCTAATCTACTAAAGTGTAGACTCCCTAATCTATTATCCAACATATCAGCTGACCCCACTAATATTGTTTCATCTATGGTTTGGTAAGCATGTTTTGATGCCTATATCAAAAAGTGTAGAGTCAAACGATTCCTAGATGTTCCGCTAAAGAACTGGAGTTTTTATCAACTTATTTATAACTGGCTTTCAGGTGCAGCCATTCAAGCAATTCTAGATCACCTAAAATGTATCATCATATAGATATTACTCCATTTTGTCCATGGGCATGAAATTTAGCTGCTTTTCTTGAATCCAGATAAAATATTTCCTGATGGATAAGTGGTTAGATGATATGAACAAACAGTTCTTAAAAGAACTACAAACTCTTTATAACTATATGAAAGATTGTTTTCAATCACTAATGCAATAAAGAAATGTAAATCCAAAAACTCTTATCTCCCTAAAATTGGCAAAGATGACAAGGGTTGATTGACTGCATTTTGGAGGAGTTGTAGGGGGGGAGGGGAAGCACACAAATACACTGTTGGTAGAACAATGAACTGTTCCAAGTCACTCTGAAAAAAAAAGCCAGGTTTTGAGTGGAGAAATTAGGAGAAGGAAAGAGTAACATGAACTCAATCAGAATGCCAATAAAAAGATATTTTTAATAAATTTTAATTTTTTTATTATAACTTTTTATTGACAGAATATATGCATGAATAATTTTTTACAGCATTATCCTTTGCATTCACTTCTGTTCTGACTTTTCCCTTCCCTCCCTCTACCCTTTCCTCTAGATGGCACAGTCTTATACATGTTAAATATGTTATAGTACATCCTAGATACAATATGTGTGTGCAGATCTATACAGTTCTCTTGTTGCACAAGAAGAATTGGATTCAGAAGGTAAAAATAACCTGGGAAGAAAAACAAAAATGCAAACAGTTTACATTCATTTTCCAGTGTTCTTTCTTTGGGTGTAGCTGCTTCTGTCCATCATTGATCAATTGAAACTGAGTTAGATCTTCTCTTTGTCAAAGAAATCCACTACCATCAGAATACATCCTCATACAGTATTGTTGTTGAAGTATATAATGATGATCTGTTTCTGCTCATTTCACTCAGCATCAGTTCATGTCTTTCCAAGTCTCTCTGTATTCATCCTTCTGGTCATTCCTTACAAAACAATAATATTCCATAATATTCATATACCACAATTTACCCAACCATTCTCCAATTGATGGGCATCCATTCATTTTCCAGTTTCTGGCCACTACAAACAGGGCTGCCACAAACATTTTGGCACATACAGATCCCTTTCCCTTCTTTAATATTTCTTTGGTGTATAAGCCCAGTAATGACACTGCTGGATCAAAGGGTATGCACAGGTAATTTTTTGGGCATAATTTCAAACTGCCCTCCAGAATGGTTGGATTCATTCACAACTCCACAAACAATGCATCAGTGTCCCAGTTTTCCCGCATCCCCTCTAACATTCATCATTGTTTTTTTCCTGTCATCTTAGCCAATCTGATAGGTGTGTAGTGGTATCTCAGAGTTGTCTTAATTTAGCAGCTCTTTTTGTGATGTCAAATAATTGGACATCAAGAGGATGCTTATCAGTTGGGGAATGGATGTATAAGTTAAATAATTGTGATGGAGTACTATTGAGTACTACATAGCACCAGGTAAGCAGTCAAGCCCTGAAGTCACAGCACAAGAAATTTAGCACAATGTTCCCTCCACCCAAGGAGCAGAGTTCAAAATAGTCTGGGAAAAAACGAGCAAAAACCAAAAAAAGAAGCTGATCAGACAACTCTTGAGATAGCACTATACACCTGTCAGATTGGCTAAAATGCACTAGTGTGGCAGGAAGCCTACAAGTTTTTCTGGTGCTATCGGAGGCCTGGCCACTCTGTGTTGAAACACTTGGTGGACTTGGTATTACATTGGAGCTGTGTGACCTTTTTGCTTACTTGACTGTGAATTCAGTGATGGGGAGGGAAGATCTGGGGAACTCTGGTTGCTCACTTGCTGCTACACCAAGATTGTGGGGGCTCAGTCACTGACCTGCACTGGGGCTCCCTTCTGCTTGTTGAAGCACAGCCTGCTTACCTGGACTGCGCATCATGAGTCTTTGTAATTTTTTGGATCATTATGTTGATCAGAGTAGCTATGTCTTTCACAGTTGATTTTTACTGTGGACAATGATCTTCCAGTTTTTCTCACTTCATTTTGCATCATTTCATATAGGTTTTTTCATATATACATATATTTTTAGTGAAACCACCCTCTTCATTTATTATAGCACAATAGTACTCCATCACAATTGTTATTTTTTGTGAAATTTTGAATTTCCTTTCATGATTATTTTTCCACTAAAATTTATTAAATCTGAAATCTATAAACATGAAAATATAATTTTTGATATTTATAATAAGGCTTTTAATAGGAATAAATTCATAAATCAGAAAAATCCTTTGCAATCCTTATATTCTTATCCCTATTTTTGGTTTTGAAAAATACAGTTACCATTAGCAATGCCTTTGGCAGACAAATTGCATGATGGAATTTTCAAGTGCAGCTTAGGAAGTGTGAATGTGAACACAAACTGATTAAATTAGCACTTACTGAAATTGCTTTCTTTTATCTGGTACAAAGTGGTCACAAGCAAGTCTAGTTTAAAAGCTAGAGTGTAAATACAATTGCAACTTTTTATAATATGGGCAGAGGCAATAGGTGAGAAACCTTTTTCAATGCCCATCTGATATAATTATATCTCTGAAACAGAAATGATAGAAACAGCTATTTGGAAGTGCCTCTGCATATCCAATAAAGTTTGTAGACTTTTTATCCTACATTAAAGTCTTAAGACCTCTCTTTAGAGAGTTGACTGTGTGCCACTGTGTAGTTGTGTAACTTGCGTTGCCTTTCTCTTTACCACTGTAACAATAATAACATCATATGGGGCATCCTGATAAATATTTAACAATGAATTCTCTGTGGGGAAAAAAGTGTAGACACTTTTAAGTTTGATCTGCACTCAATATTTTGTCCATCACTTTCCAAAGTCTAGACAATCTACAAAACAATAACTCAATGTCTGGTTTGCAACCTTTGCAGATTTCTGAAATGTAAATGTTCACACTGAAATTTTAACAATTGACTCTCCAACACACCACTGTGGCTGCATAAATAACAATTTTAGATTTATAAAACACTTTGTTCACAACTATCTTATGAAGTGTTTAGTTGGAAGAATTTACCTCTATTTTACAGATAAGAAATCTGAGGCTGAGAGGAATGACTGCTATAGTATATTTTATCTACCTCAGAACATTAGGACCAAATGAGATCATATGTGTAAAGTTTTTTGTTAACTGCATAGTAGTGTGTGTGGGGGAGATATTTTTTAGAAATCTAATCTAAAAGAACCTGCCAAAATCATGGTATCAGAAGATCTTGAGTTGGAGAGAACTTTAGGATCCTCTAGTCAAGTGATGTCAAAAATGTGGCCCCAAATACTCCCCAGGGCAGCTGAACGAGATCAAAATGTACTTCCTATCTAATGTTAATGTGCTATGTGTTCATGAAAAATAAATATACAAACATTTGGTTCTACTTATGAACAGCTTAGTGGGCTCCATTTCTATTTCAGTTTGACACCACTAGTTTAGTTTAACTTCTTCATTTTACAAATAAGGAATCAGAAGTCCAGAGTGAGTAAGTGATTTGCTCTAAGTTATTCAGTTAATAAGATCTAGGGATTCAAAAGATCTTCCCACTGCCAATTCCAAGTCTGTTTCCAATGTGGCACTCTTTTAAGATTTACAGTGGAAAGGGACCTTAAATTATGACCTCTTCTTACTCCTTCATTTCACAGTTGATACTGAAATTTAAAATAGATTGAGGTTTAAAATATATTATCAGATGATTTCCTTTACATTTTAAAAAAGAAAAAACATAGTAATAAGTAAGCAGTCAGAGGAGTCGTTGCCTAGTTGTGTCCAACTTCTTGTGAGTATCAACCATATTGTTGAGAAGGGCAAGGATGGGGTTTGCCATTTCCTTCTCCAAGGGCACACAACTACTTAAATTTCTGAGACTAGATTTGAACTCAAGTCTTCCTTACTCCTAAGACCAGTTCTCCATTCACTGAGTCTACAAAGGAGAGACACCAACAAACATTTCCCAAAGAAAGAATTGCAAATCATTAGAATACCCAAATCACAATTTTAAGGGAAACACAAATCAAAAACACCCTGACCCTTCACACCCCCCCCCCAAACAAATAGCCAAAGATTATAAAAGATGAGAATAGTCAATGTTGGGGAAGTTATGGTAGAGCTCTGAGTTGACCCAGCTATTCCAAAAAAACTATTTAAAATTATGCTAAGATTATGATTAAAGTGTCGTTAACTTTCGTGGCCCCCTTCAACAATGAGATGAACCAGATCAGTTCCAACAGAGCAGTAATGAATTGAACCAGCTACACCCAGTGAAAGAACTCTGGGAGATGACTATGAACCACTACATAGAATTCCCAATCCCTCTATTTTTGCCCACCTGCATTTTTTATTTCCTTCACAGGTTAATTGTACACTATTTCAAAGTCCAATTCTTTTTGTACAACAAAATAACTATGGAAATGTATACGTATATTGTATTTAACTTATACTTTAACATATTTAACATGTATTGGTCAACTGCCATCTGGGGGGAGAGATGGGGGAGAAGGAGGGGGAAAATTGGAACAAAAGGTTTTGCAATTGTTAATGCTGAAAAATTACCCATGCATATATCTTGTAAATAAAAAAGCTATTTTAAAAAGTCCATAACTTTGGATTCCAAGGATTCCACTTCTGAACATACACCCCTAAAAGATCAATGACAAAAAAGAAAATCTTCCAATACACCTAAATATTTAGAATAGCACTTTCTGTGTGCTAACAAAGAATTGTAAAAGTATATGGCCATTGATTGCGGAATGATTAAACAAATTGGACTGTACGGAATATTTCTGTTATATAAGAAATGATAAACATTGTGAATACACTACACATGGAAAGACAAAATTATTTAAAGCAAAATAAGCAGAGGCAGGAAAAACAATATGCACAATAAGACATAAATGTAAATGGAAAGAATATCATGAAGTAATCAAAATAATAATGAGAAATAAAGAACAAGCTTAGGAAGAAATATGAGGGAAGCGGGAAAACTGGGACATTGATGCACTGTTGGTAGAGTTGCGAATGAATCCAACCATTCTGGAGAGCAATCTGGAACTATGCCCCCAAAGTTATCAAACTCTGCATACCCTTTGACCCAGCAGTGCTACTACTGGCCTTTTATCCCAAAGAAATACTAAAGAAAGGAAAGGGACCTATATGTGCCAAAATGTTTGTGGCATCCCTGTTTGTAGTGGCTAGAAACTGGAAAATGAATGGATGCCCATCAATTGGAGAATGGCTGGGTAAATTGTGGTATATGAATGTTATGGAATATTATTATTCTGTAAGAAATGAACAGCAGGATGAATACAGAGAGACTTGGAGAGACTTACATGAACTGATGCTAAGTGAAATGAGCAGAACCAGGAGATCATTATATACTTCAACAACGATACTGTATGAGGATGTGTTCTGATGGAAGTGGATTTCTTTGACAAAGAGACCTAACTCAGTTTCAATTGATCAATGATGGACAGAAGTAGCTACACCCAAAGAAAGAACACTGGAAAATGAATGTAAACTGTTTGCATTTTTGTTTTTCTTCCCAGGTTATTTTTACCTTCTGAATCCAATTCTCCCTGTGCAACAAGAGAACTGTTCAGTTCTGCACACATATATTGTATCTAGGATATACTATAACATATTTAATATGTATAAGACTGCTTGCCATCTGGGGGAGGAGGTGGAGGGAAGGAAGGGAAAAGTTGGAACAGAAGTGAGTGCAAGGGATAATGTTGTAAAAAATTACCCAGGCATATGTTCTGTCAATAAAAAGTTATAATAAAAAAAAGAAAAAAAATATGAGAATGTACCTTCCCCACTCCCTCTCTTCTCTACAGAGGTGCAGGTTGAAAGGGAGATCCACAGGTATGAAACATTGCATATGTTTTTCAAATTTTCTCAGTATACTGACGATTTTCCTGACTTTTTTTTCCTTTCTTTTTTATAAAAAATGGCTTTCTGGAAGGAAGTAAATAGATGGAGAATATGGGGGAAATCTAGGTGATGTAAACATCAAAGATATCAATAAAAAAGCTATTTCTAAAATGTTATAATTATGACAGATATTTGTTGATTAGCTATTGTCCTTCATTCTAGAAGAGGACCAATATGACATCACTATCATGGGATCAAGGTATAATGTGTTTAACTGTGGCAGACCAGACCAATATGAGTTTGAAAGTCTGTACCACAGAACCAATATTTGGAGTAGAGAAATCTTTAAATTTGTGTATCCCATGTTTCTTTCAAGCTACTGCAATTGTGCTTTACTCAAAAAAAAAAAAAAATAGCACCTTCTTGGATGTGGGCACGCCATGCCTGCAATTCTGGGCCAGTATCTCCTGTATCTCACAATTGATTTCAGAGTTCTTCAGCAAGACCTTGAGAGTGTCCTTGTGTCACTTCTTCTAACCTCCATGTGAGTACTTGCCTTGTGAGAATTCTCCATAAAGTAGTCTTTTAGGCAAACATACTTTGAACAACACAGCCAACTATTTGGAGTTGTGCTCTGTCCAGTAGAGTTTGAATGCTTGGCAGTTTAGCTTGAGAAAAACTTCAATTAAAATACCTTATCTTGCCAGGTGTTCTTCAGAATCTTCCTAAGACAATTCAAATGGAAGCAATTGAGTTTTCTGGCATGGTACTGGCACGCTATCCAGATTTCATAGGCATATAACATGGTCAGCACAATGCCTTTGTAGACCTTCAGTTTGTAGACAGTCTAACTAATATCTCTTCTTTCTCATTCTTTCCTTGAGAGCACTCCAAATACTGAACTAATTCTGGCAATGTATACATCAACTTCAGCATCTGTATGCT
Source organism: Antechinus flavipes (assembly GCF_016432865.1). Lineage (NCBI taxonomy): Eukaryota > Metazoa > Chordata > Mammalia > Dasyuromorphia > Dasyuridae > Antechinus > Antechinus flavipes. Next base: position 451,459,351 of record NC_067399.1, read on the forward strand.
GCCAAGATAAGTAAATTTATCCACAGCATTAAAAATTTGTCCATTTGCCATTTCTCCATTCACCATCCATATTATGGATGGTGCATTGCTGGTTGGTGAATAACTAATGTTTTCTTGGTGTTGTCATGCCAAAATTATCACAGTGGCAGAGAATTGATCCATACCGCTGTTGTGTCTCAGCCTCAGAGGCTCCATTAAGTGCAGAATCATCTGCAAAAAAAAAAAATTCAAACACTAACTCTTGGTCTTGCTTGTAGCCTTTCCAAGTTAAATAATTTGCAGTAGCTGACCTTGATGCAGTTTTCATCCTTATTGAAGGCAGATCTGGCAGCATCACTGAAAACATCATGTTAAACAGCATGGGAACAAGCACCCAGCCCTGATTCATTTCATTGGTGATTGGGAAAGCACAAGAGAATTGTCCATTGTAGAGTACCCATGCAAGCATGCCATCATGAAACTGACAAAATATTGATGAACTTCTTGAAGCAAATAAAAAAGCATGGAAAGAAGTTACTAAATAAAGTAAACAAAACAAGGGAAATGATGTATAATGACAATGTAATGTAAATGGGGAAAAATTAATACTGAATACTGAAATGTTGTGAAATTATAATCACCAAACTTGGCTATAAAAGAAGGCAACAAGCATTTAATCACCTAAGTATCAGGCAGCGTTGCTAAAAGCTAGATAGAGATAACAAAGCAAAAAAAAAAAAAAAAAAAGTCCTGGTTCAGTAGGGAAGAGAGGGAGATAACACCCAAACAATTAACTATATACAAACAAGATACATACAAGATAAACTGGGGATAATTAATAGAGGAAAGGCACTAGGCATTAAGGAAGATCAGGAAAGACATGATGTAGAAGGTGGGAGTTTAGCTAATACTTGAAAGCCAGAGAAACCAGGAGTTGAAGGAATACCAGCAATGGAGGAGAAAAAAAGATGAGAGTTTACCTTTTCACTTGTTTTGTATGAATATTATGATTATCAGACTTTGATTATACATTGACTAACTTTTGCTAAACTTTATTCTCCCCCCCCCCCCTTTTTTTTTTCTTTATTATGTGTGTCTGGGATAGGTGTATGGAGAGGAATACAATAGGAAACATGAAAAAAAAAATCAGTTGTTAAAAGAAAAACCAGAATTGGGGGTGGGTATCTGCAGATAGATGCAGCTAAGTGCTGCAGTGGATAGAGCACCAGACTGGAGTCTGAGTTCAAATTCCATCTTAGATACTTATTAGCTGTGTGACCTGAGCAAGTCACTTAACCATTTAACTTTTGCCAAGAAAATCCCAAATGAGGTCACAGAGTATCTGCAGATACATTTACCTCTTTGAGGTAAAAGCAACAGAGTTAGAATAGATCTCTTAAGGTTACTTCCAGCTCTAACTTTCATGACTGAAATATTTGGGAAAAAAATTAAGATTCCATGATTCTGCCCTCATCAATTTATCCATGTAGTAGTTCTAAGCTGATTCTATATTCTTAGCTCTGCCTAGTTTAGATATTTAATTACTTTTACATTCAAAATTTAGCCCACACTTTGAATGCAAATCCTGGTTTCAAACGTGAGTTCTCATCCAAACTGATGGTGATTTAAACTGAGGCCGATTGTTTATTATATCCTTTTTGGGAGGTCTTAAGACCTTTCTGAAATAAGAGGGAAAGTTTAAAATGTAGACTCTGCTGAAGTGAAAGAGAGGAAATTGAGGATGAATTCTCTGAAACATAATCGTAATTGTTTTCTATTTTGCTAATCATTGTCCTGATTGTAATTAACTGTTCTATCCTATAACCCTTCTAACAATTTCACCTGCTTCCCTCTAGTGAGGGGAGGAGGGGACTGCAGGCACTTTTCAAAAATACATCCTAAAATATTCTTTCCTAGATTCTACTTCTCCAGAAATGTGATCATTTCTAATGATACATAGAAGCCTAAGCTATTTCCTTGAAATGAATCACATAATAGTGTCTAAGGCTGATTTGTTTTGGTGCTCAAAGTTGGATGAAGAAGTACCATAAGGGGGACTATAAGTACAGTTTTTGGTAGGAAGAGCTTTACATTTGACATGAGAATGCAAGTTCATATATTCATATCCTGCTTTATAATAGCCCTGCTATTTACCACATGTGGCAGAGGGTATACACACCTCAACCTTTCTAGGTCTCCCTTTCTTCATCTGTAAAATAAGAGAAATAAGTTATACATTTTAAAACCCGGATTTGTTTTAATTATAGGCAGGGAGGCAATCCAATTGAGAGGATGGAATTTGGAGAAATGAGATCTGGTTATTGTAACTCTGCAATTACTACCTTTTTGAACTGAACTAGTTTTGCTGGGTCCTCAGTTTCTTCATATGTAAAACAAAGATGCTTAGACTAGATAACCTTGAAAGTCAATAAGTCCACAACATTTATGATGGAGTTCTGTGTATCCAGACAGGAAAGGAAAATGCCCAAGCCCTTTAGAAGTTCAAATTTTAAATGGGAAAACAAGAAGCAACCATATGCACACAAGATATTTACAATGCAAATTGGAGGGAATTTTAATGGGATTGAACTGGGTAAGAGGGAGATGGAGAAGTGAGCAGAAAACTTCTTGAGAAGATAGGTGAAGATAGAGGAAAATATTCCATGCAAAGAGTGTCAGAGAAGATTTATGGAATACAAGGAGCTGCAAAAAGGTCAGTTTCACTGTAGACTTCCAAGAAAGGAGAAAAGTGTAAGCATAAAAATCAGTGTGTGAAGGATTTTAAAAGCCAAATTGAGGATTGTGTATTTGAACCTGGAGAAAATAAGGAGCCACTGATAATAACATAATGAGACCTGTGCATTAGGAAAATCATTTTGGCAGCTAGAAGATGGCCTGGAGTGGGGAAGGCAGGGAGACCAATCTTATATCTTAATACTCCAGGCATGAATAGGGCCTGCATCAGAGTAGTAGTTACAGGAGTGGAAAGAAAGGAATATATACATACATACATATGCAAATATATATTATAATGTTGTTATAAAGGTAGAAATAAGATTTGGGGAAAAGACTAGATATATAGGATGGATGGGAGAGGAGTTAAGGATGACATTCACATTCTGACCTTGGGTGATGAGAAAATTGGTGTTATCTTAATTCAATATATTGGATTACTTGCCATCTACTAGGGGAGGGGGGAAGGGGATAAGAGAGGGAAAACCTGAAACACAAGGTTTCACAAGGGTCAATGTTAAAAATTATCTATGCATATGTTTTTAAAATAAAAAAGCTTTAATTAAAAAAAAAAGAAAAATATTAGAAGTTCAGAAGAGGGCAAGGTTTGAGTAGAAAGATGATAAGCTTGATTTTTTAATTTAAATGTCTGAAATAGTCTCTCCTTTCATCCAGGGGGAATAACTAGATAATAGCTATAATAGTTAACAGGGACAGTTGAATCAAGTGAAGGGTTTTTAAGGATGAGGGAACATAGGGATGTATGTATATGTGTATGTGTTTAGATAAAAGGGAAGCAGCTAGTAGACAAGGAGAAATTGAAGATTAGTGAAAGTAGGGATAAGAGAGGGATCTGTTAAGAGAAAATATGGGATTGGCCCAGTGGTACAAGTAGAAGAGTTTTCTCTTGGCAGGCAAAAGGCAACTTCTTTATGGGAGACAGAGGAGGAGATAGTGTCAGATGACATTTTAATGATATGAGAAAAAGAAGGGAGTAGTTCTTGATAAATGAATTTTTTTTGGTAAAATGCAAGAAGGTTCTTAGCTCAGAAAATGGAGGAATACCATAGGAAGTTTGAAGGAGGATTAAAAAAATGTTTGGAAAAGATGCTGTGGTGAATTGAATAGTGAAGTACTAGGGTGGTATAAAAGGATTGCCTTACTACAATGAGGACCCAATTGAGTTTGAGTAAGACCATTTGTAGTAGGATCTAGGGAGCATGGTTTTATGAATTTCCCCACTTCTATTCATCAGAACAGCAGAAGATGGATAATGCAAAGTTGGGTTGGCAAGGTATGACTGTTAATAAGAAAACAGGGCAAAGGACTCGAATATAGAGAATGGCAGAGAATTGAAGTGGTACTATAAGGGGTCAAGCTAGGAAAAAGTGGAAAGTATGAAACTAGTACAGGATGATGGCCTGGGAAAAAACTAAAGAGTGTAAAGATGGAGGTCATAGTGAGATATAGAACATAAGATTTATAAGGCAAGACAGAATGATAAAAGAATTTCAGATATCATGAATATGGAAGTAGAAACTCTCAGGTAATAGCCAAGACATCAAGGGTAGATTATGGGAAATAACTGAATTGAGGATTATCTTTTCCAACTCTTAAATCTGTGATTCTAATTTACTTTACCATCAGTTTCCTTATCTATGAAGTGGAAATAATAACACGAATCAACAAGTTATAGTGAAAAAAAAGCAATGAATTTAGAATAAAGGACATTCCAGCTGTGATACTTTCCTTACCTTTATACTTAAGTCCTCTGGGCCTCAGTTTCTTCAACTGTAAAACAAAATTTTGGATGAGATGATCTCTCAAAAGTTCTTCCTACTCATTATATTCTATAATCCCAAACCATCTCCTGTAACATTTCCTATTTTAGATTCATTGATTCATTCACTAAAAGAATACTAGTTCAAAACAACTGAATTTTCTATCATTTTTCATAATGAAAAAAACTCATTTGATTTTAGTGACTCTTGACAATGTGGAGAATATAATCAAAACTGTTTCCAAAAGTGTCGGTTTAATTTACGAGGAGACATTTTTGTAGGTACAATAAATCTGAATGATTTTATTACACATATCATTTTAGAATCACTTTTACATTCCTAGACAAAGAAAGAAGTGATACAAATAAATATCAGTTGTAAAATCTAGAGTTCTAACTATTGACATATTCTTTGTCTAAAGGTAGCCAAAGAGAAGATTTAAGATCAGTATTAACTCCAAGGAGCCGTAAGATTTCCCCAAGACAGTTCTCCTGTATGAAAGCAACTTTGATAGTATCTCTTTCTAGATCCATGAGACGTCTGGGACCAGGCTGAGAGGGGAGAGAAGGGCTGCTATTCTTAAGACAGTACCAGCTGCCAGCCCTTGCAGAGTGCAGAAGAGCCAGGTCCAACCATTTCTGTCCAGTTCCAAACATTTCTTTATGATTTTTACAAGTTGTAATAACCCATTTTGTGTGGGGGGGTTCCTATTATAAATGCTGAAAAGTTAAAAGTCATCGTTTAGGTTAAATCTCTGCTTCACAAATGGAATCCTGGGGCAGGAAGGGATTCCCGAGTTAACAAAGAATCAACACTTCTCAGAAACTTGGCAACAAATCTACATTCAGTACAAGGATTAGAAAAGTGACAAGAACCTAAAGCTTGGTTTGTATGACATTCTGGTTCAACTGATTGTGGAAGGATGACTGATGAAATTCAAGCAGCATGCAGGCATTTAAATAGAGAGTAATCCAATTAGATATAAGGATCCTTATGAAAGTGCTTCATTCCTTGATTTGTGATTTTGGGTTATGCATCCAAGATGTCTAATATATAACTTAAAAAATGAAAGCAGATAACAGACCATGACAAAAGATAAAAGATGTTAAACCAGTCTGATGAATATGATGGATATGTGAACAGCTCAAATGTGTCTACCTACTCAAGAGTTTTCTTTAGAGCTTGATAGACTCATTTCTAAATGGCTCTGGCTAGAAGACAATCCAGATGATTCAGAATATGATATGCATGCCTGGCAGGCAAGCAGGCTAGCAGAGTGACCCACAGGTGTATTAGGAATGTGTCATAAGACCTTATGCATTTTGGTCTAATTCAGAACAAAGCCCCTCGAGCATACTAGCATCCTCAAAGACAGACTGTACTATCAATTTTGAGAGAAGAAAAGCACCAGAGGGAGGCTGCCTTAATGGCAACATTTACCTGCCAAATAAGTTTCCTTTTAATTCAATTATTTCCCTAGTTCCATGTGAGATAAATGGAGCTCAAGGCAATCAAGGCAAGACTCCATGTTCAGCTTCTGGGATGTTTGTTCATATATTTGTCAAGAGTTCTGGGACTCATCAGCTCTTGGTCAGGTTGGTCATTTCACTATAAATTACAAACTATAGTTTGTTCTGCAATTTTCAATTCATATTTATGTCATAAAGGATATTTTCAGCTTAAATATCTTGACAAACTCAAGGAAAGTAGAGTAGAAGAAACAGACATATATAGCTATAACCATCTCAGGCTGTACAACAACCTCATCATTTGGTTTCTATTTAAACAATAAAATCCTCTTTTGAAGCTGGGAAAATGGCTTAATTCCCAGAAAAGAGGCAGGAAGGCATAACTCAATAATGCTACTGAAGCTGATGAAAGAAAGAGCTCTTGGTCAAGGAATAATTGTTTCTGCAAAGTAGAAGGGAAATGTTATATACAGGTCTCTGTTTTTCAGAATGACAGACATTGCACATGGTTCCTCACTTTTTCAGAGATAAGCAAAGACAGTCTTGTGGTTCTGATCCAGAAACATGCAATGGGAACTGAGCAGCAGAGTTAGAACATAACCCAAGGTCCACTTGAGCAGCCATCTCATTGAGGCACCATTGCCAGCAAGGTACTCCAGCACAGCTGACCCAGAGACTACTGTCCCCCTTGCTTATGGAGTCAGATACCTACATACCTACATTGTAGAGCTTTTCCAGCCTGAACAAAATTACTTAGTGAGCATTTCATAAAGACAAAAGCAACACTCATACATTAGTGTATTTCTAGAAATGGGCAAATCTTCACATATAACAGAGATACAGGTTCATGTGTACACACACACACACACACACACACACACACACACACACACACACACACAGACTTCTTGAGTGGAAGGAACAAAGTAACATTCATATGATGACCAAAATAAAATATAGCTTCAAATTTCAAGGTATAACAAACTAAAACTTACAAACTAGTATTTGCAAACAGGTATTCTTCTGAGTATAGGCAGGTTATACATAGATAGCAGTTCATCTACTTTAAACTCAGGCCTGAGGAGTGAGCCTGCAATTCTGCTGTATAATGGCGGTCTGCTACTGCCCCAAACAATTTTGAAAAGATCATTAAGAGGCACAGTTCCTTTGCCCTAAGCTAGTCCCCAATGCCACAGCATGAAGTCTCATTCTTCTTTTTATGAGTCAGCCTGATTCTATTCTCCTCTGGGGTTAGTAAAGGGTTAATGAATCTGTTCCATTATGGAAGAGAATGAGGCACAAAACCCCAGTACCCATCTCAATGAATTACTTTCCTTGGTCTTCAGGTGAACGCTAAATATGTATGTATTTCATTCTTTTATACCTAATCCCATCACTATTAGCAAAGGCAAAGTAAGGCATTCTTCCTCAAATAGAGAGGCCCAGACTCAGAGAAGGATCAGCTGTATGTGGCAACATGATAGTGAATGAAGAGAAAATAAGGGACACTATTTGAAACTTTCATCAGTGTATCAACTTACTCTTTGACAGTGACAACTGAGATCTGAAAGAAGCTATTTCCTAAACCTACCAAAAGTAGGCAAAGGATATCTATCAATTTCTATTTCCACTGTCATATCTTTCAGGAGCAGAAATACATGACCCTAGGACACCAACCCCTTATCCAGCAGCTCTCAAGGGAGGCAAATATTTCTTAATGGGGATGGGGAAAGATCTATATTCCTGCCTATCTGGAATTTAAATCCAAATAAAGTTTTGGATTTCTCTAAACAGAGCATGCATTAAATCACATTTTAAGTCTTATGCTTTTCAACCTCCCCTGTCATTTAGCCCAAAGGACTCCGAAGAGCTGATCCAGCTATATAGCAACTGTCAACTCTGCTCCTTCTGTCCAATAGTAAAGGAGCTCAGTGCAATAAATAGGTTGAAATTGAAGAAGGGACCATCTCATTGCCACTAACACACTTTACTGTAACCCATGCATTTCTGATTTACTAACTAAAATAATTTCCCCCAGCGGGCTGAATGTCAAATTATAAATCTCTTCCTCCCATGTTTTAAAACCCCCAGGACCAGCGCACTTGGACACAAGTCAGTTATTCAGCAAAGAGGCCCTCATAATAATTCCCTAGAAAGAAGGGGTTCTTGGTTTGGTCTAAAGGCATCTCTGCAAGTTTTTTCTGGTTTCTTCTCTCAGAAGGTAGCAGGGGCTTGCTCACACTTCGAGAGGAGTTACTGGTTTTACTTTGGAACCAGCCCCCGGGACTGTGGATAAAGCTGAGATGCAGGAGTTCCAGAGGAAGATGAAGAGGATCCTGACTTTCTTCCACTTTTAGGTCTGAAGAAAAAAAAGAACAAGTACATTTTCATGTTCAAAGCTTTGTCCAGTAGAAAATAAACCCTTCTCCTTTGTGCACCATGTCAATTACAATCATCTTGATCATTCTCCAACAACCCCTAAGCCATTATAGTTTTCAAATTACTTTTTGAAGTAGTTGCCTACGTGATAGGAACTATATGAACTTTGTATAGCAGAATGACTTGCTTCAACAGATCAGGAAAGATAATACATTCTTGCAGAACTAGATTTAAAAGAATACCCAGGTTTCTCTGTGATGTGACCCCAGGTAAATCATTTAAATTTGAGTCTCAATCTCCTCCTCTGTAAAACAGGATCATGGGATTTAGACCTAAAGAACCTTAGATGTTTTCTAGTCTATCTTTGCTCCTTTATTTTATAAATGAGGAAGCCCAAAGAGGTTATGAAGATGAGTACCCAAGATCACATAGATAAGAAATGGCAGAAGAGAGTTTCAAAACCAGATGATCTGCCTCCTAGGCTCTTTTCATTACAATATATTTCTACAACCTTCTACAACCTATTTCAGAGGATTGTTACAAAAAAGACATTTTGTAAAGGCTACATAAATGTTTCATTTAGGTACATGAAATGTAACTGTGGTCATAGGTATATTTTTATATGTTATCCTTATTCACTCTTGTCTGGATACTAAAGATTCAATAAATATCACTTACCTAGCCTTGGATTTTTTATTCGATGTGCTTTCAAAGGATGAGGCATCCACCTGTATTTCATCTTCATCCTGTAGAGCAGCCTCCAAAGCAGCTTGGACTTTGGGAGCTATGGCTGGACCTTCATAGTCTCTGGTTGTCCGGCTAGGCATATCCAATTCTAGTAATACAATATTCTCTGCCTGGAAATGCACAGCCACAGATAATGTCTAAATAGCTGATGTAAAGAAATCACTCCAAACAAGAAGGAAGCTGGGATGTGGTGGTGAATGCTGTCTACTTCCTAGATGGGGGTCTATTCTTCATAAAGGAGTAGTAGCAATGAGAAACAGGCCCTACAACCACAGTACATCTACAGTACAGAATAAAGAAAAATTCCATTGGGACAGGGAGTGCAAAAAGTACTGAATTGGCTGTCAGAAGACCAGTATTCTAGTATTACCTTAAAAATTAACTTACTGTGAGACCTTGAGCAAGCCCCTTCCTACCTCATATCCTCAATTTCCCCATCTGAAAATGGCTTAGATGATTTGTACTTAATTTTTTAAATGAATGTTTAAAATAAATCAATTTTTAAAAAAAAGAAATAAGAAAATTGACTAGATGGTCTCTAAGACTGCTTCTAACTCTACAGCTCTTATGGAAAGCTTTCTCCTTTCTGTGAGTTGGTTCTTTGTAGATAGTGAAACACCTCTTGCTCTTAATTTATAGTTCAGCACCTGAAGATTTCCAAAGAATTGAACTCCTCTGATGGGGAAAGAAAAACAACAGTTCCTACCCTATAGCGTGCCTCTGGACGAATCATCATGGACATCCTCGCATGTTGGCTAAGTGGTCTCTTATAACCCACAGCTGAAACAGGCCGTTTCATCATCTGCTGATTACTGGTGGGAAAGAAATCAGTCACATCCTAGAAGTGGACCAAAAACCCTCTATGATGTGCTTAGACATCATGATGAAATCTATTCACGTATCTATGCCTTCTCCAGGCTATTGTTCTGAAATAGATCATGGACAGATTTTATACCTACTACATATAGAACCAGAACACAAGCAATTTCTTGGTTCCACTACTTCACCTGTATGGCCTTAGGCAAATTATTTAACACTACCAAACTTCATTTTCCTCATTTGCAAAATGGGGATAATTAAGACTATCTACCTCATGATGCTATTGAGAGGACAATGTTTTATAAACTGTAAAGCACTAAATGGAGGCAGAACTGCTTGATTTAACAAAGAGTTATTGAAAAAGGACTCAGGAAATATGGATGCCAGTCATACCTCTGGTATGAATACTTTTGGCAAGTCACTTTCCCCGCCTGCACCTTAGTTTAATCATCTGTAAAATAAGAGGGTTAGACTGAGTCCTAACAACTTTGCCTTTCTGTGAAACTTCTCTATGAATACACTACTCTGAAATATATTTTGTCCAGGGATGAAATGAGGTAGGCTTTGTTCTTACTAGGTTTTTTCTTACTAAGTTCCAATTAATTCAAATCACTCAGATCACTCTCTAAGAAAGGTGAATGGTAACTTACTCCAGTCGGGTTATGGGATGTAATTTCCAATGATCTTCCTCTTCATCAAAGAAGGATCTATTCATTATTTTGCCTTTCTCTTCCAGAGGAATGAAGTTTTCTATAATAAGATGCCTATAAGAACACAGTCACATTTGAGTTTTTCCTCAATAAAAAGAGAAGAGTTTTCTAAATCAGTCTTATATATGTGCTTCTTACATGCAGCTAGTTTCTAGCTATTAGGGTAGATTTTTTGCTGAACTAAACATCTTTTGGCTGACAATACTGTTAATGCTAATTTGAATTACTAATTTTTAAGAGAGAGATTTCTTGAAAATTAATTCACTCAATGAGCAGAACCAGGAGATCATTATACACTTCGACAACGATATTGTATGAGGACATATTTTGATGGAAGTGGATTTCTTTGACAAAGAGACCTAACTGAGTTTCAATTGATAAATGACGGACAAAAGCAACTACACCCAAAGAAAGAACACTGGGAAACGAATGTGAACTATCTGCATTTTTGTTTTTCTTCCCGGGTTATTTATACCTTTTGAATCCAATTCTCCCTATGCAACAAGAGAACTGTTCGGTTCTGCAAACATATATTGTATCTAGGATATACTGCAACGTATCCAACATATAAAGGACTGCTTGCCATCTAGGGGAGGAGGTGGAGGGAGGGAGCGGAAAAAAATTGAAACAGAAACAAGTGCAAAGGATAATGTTGTAAAAAAAAAAAAATTACCCTAGCATGGATTCTGTCAATATAAAGTAATTATTAAATAAAAATTAAAAAAAAAATTAATTCACTCAACACAATTCACCTCTGGTACTATATATAGTACAAAACCTTTATTTTTTGAAGCCTTCCATATCTTCTTCCCAGCTCCCCTTTCTTTCTCAGTTGAAGAGCCATTCAATATGAGCAACTGCTTCTCCCATTCTCTTCATCTTAAAATCATTTTCCATCCTATCATTCATTCTCCTTTGCCCTCAACCCCCTACTCCCATCATTCCCTCCCAAGTCTCCTTTCTCTCTCTTGCCCTCATTTCCCTTCCTCTGGTCCATCTTCTCTCCTTTGACCCTCTCTTTTTTTTTCAATACACTATCCTACACTTTTCCTCCTTTCGCAATCAAATTTCTGGATTAAGCTGCCTGTATTTGTTATTTTCATTTTCTCTCCTCACCCTCTCTTCAACTCCTTTGTCTTCTGATTTCTGATTTCATGTCTCAACTGAAACTGTTCTTTCCAGTTACCAATTTTCTCTTAATTGCCAAAACTGATGGTCTTTTCTCTGCCCTTATCTTTCTCAACCTATCTGCTGTTCTTGACATTGTTAATCTCCTTCTCCTGGATATTCATTTCCTCTCTAATACATTGTTAGTGGAATTGTAAACCAATCCAACCATTCTGGAGAGCAATTTGAAACTATGCCCAAAAGGCTACCAAATTATGCATATCCTTTGATCCAGCAGTGTCTCTACTGGGCCTGTATCCCAAAGAGATGATTAAAAGAGGAAGAGGACCCACATGTACAAAAATATTTGTAGCAGCCCTTTTTGCAGTGGCAAGGAACTGGAAACTGAAGATGCCCAGCAGTTGGAGAATGCCTGAATAAGATATGATATATGAATATAATGGAATATTACTGTTCAATAAGAAATGATAAGCAGGCTGATTTCAGAAAAGCCTGGAAAGACTTAAATAAACTGATGGTGAGTAAAGTGAGCAGAACCAAGAGAACAGTGTACACAGTAATAGCAAGACTATGTAATGATCAACTGTGATGGACTTAGCACTTTTCAACAATGAGGTGATGAAGTCAATTCCAAAAGACTTTTCTTTCTCATGTTTTTTTTTTTTTTGGTTTGTTTCCTTTTTGATCTGATTTTTCTAGCTCAACAAGACAAACATGGAAATACGTTTAGAAGAATTGTACATGTTTAATGTATATTGTATGTATATTGTCTCGCTTGCTGTCTGGGAGAGGGAGGAAGGAGGAAAGGAAGAAGAAAAATTTGGAACAAAAGGTTTTGCAAAAATGAATGTTGAAAACTATTTTTTTCATGTATTTGGAAAAATAAGAAGCAATTTTTTTAAAAAAATTGTCATCTTCCACCTAGTTATTGCAGTGCTCTCCTACTTGGTCTCTACTTTAAGATTCCCCCAATTCCAGTCCATCTGCCACATTATTGCCTAAGTGATCTTCTTTCACCAGTAAACTTGCAATGACCTATTAGTGTCTTTTGGATCAAATATAAACTCTTCTGTTTAGCTTAGAAAGCCCTTTACAATCTGGTCCCAAACTGTCTTCTTGTCCTGATTATATATTGTTTATCCTCCCATATCCTGTAATCCCAGCAAACTGACCTTTTTCCCTCTTCCTCACATACATAATCCATTTTCCATCTCCAAAACTTTACAATGGCTATCTCCTATTCTGAGATGCATCCTTACTTCCCCCTCAGAAAATCCCTCTCTTTTCCTTTAAGATCTAGTTTAAACAATATCTTCTACATGAAGCCACCTTTTTTTTTTTTTTTTTTTTTTGGCAAAGTAATTGAGGTTAAGTGACTTGCTCAGGATCATACAGCTAGTAAGTATTAAGTGTCTAAGGCCAAATTTGAACTCAAGTCCTTCTGACTACAGGGCCAATGCTCTATCTACTATGTGATTTAGCAGCCCTATAAAGCTTTTCTTGATTCTCCAACTGCTAGTGCATTCTCTCCTAAATTATCTTGTATCTAAATGTTTTATTTTTTATTCTGTTTATGTTTACAAAGATGCTTATTATCTCTTTTGTTAGAAAATTCCCTGTAAATAGTTTGTTTAATTCATTGTATATGCCCCCAGCAGAGTAACAAGTGCCCCCAGCACATAGCAGGTAATTAAGAAATGCTTGCTGATAGACTGACTTTTTGGTCATCCTTGCTAATTTTCTCTAGAGCTTCAAAAATTGGTTTTTATTTACTTAAATGTATCGGTCTTTAATACTCCTAGAGGAAGATCGGGTTTTTGAGGGTAGGATTATTTCATTTTAATCTTTGTAATCCTAGTACCTAGGTACAGTAACATGCACATAGTAAAACTTAATAAATATATGATTAATTCAATCGAATAATTCAATCAAATCAAATAAATAAATGTTCTTAACCATGTTCAGAATCCTATGATGGGCATTGGGGAAGAAATGAAGATTAGTTAAGACATAAAAGCTGTCCTTATGAAATATTCATAGACCTCTAATAATTTTTTTAAAGTTTAGTAGTGCTTTATGGTCTACAAAGTCCTTAATATCCATTACCTCACTTCCCCACAATCACTTGGTATCCCCTTGTTGAATCTCCATTTTACAGATGTAGAAATTGGAGATCAGATGAATGATTTCTCCAAAGTTATGCAAATATTATAACAAATTCAACAAATATTTAGTAAGCATCTACACCAAGGAAGAGAACTAAGTATTACACCCAGAACTTCTAATTCCATTGCCAGTCAGTGCTCTTTTGACAATAGCTGAGATGCCTTTATACAATCAAAGAGACGTGAGTAATTACCTAAATAGAAAATTACTCAAGACTAAAAAATGCACACTTCTACAACGATATTGTATGAGGACATATTTTGATGGAAGTGGATTTCTTTGACAAAGAGACCTAACTGAGTTTCAATTGATAAATGACGGACAAAAGCAGCTACACCCAAAGAAAGAACACTGGGAAACGAATGTGAACTATCTGCATTTTTGTTTTTCTTCCCGGGTTATTTATACCTTCTGAATCCAATTCTCCCTATGCAACAAGAGAACTGTTCGGTTCTGCAAACATATATTGTATCTAGGATATACTGCAACATATCCAACATATAAAGGACTGCTTGCCATCTAGGGGAGGGGGTGGAGGGAGGGAGGGAAAAAAAAAATCGGAACAGAAACGAGTGTCAATATAAAGTAATTATTAAATAAAAATTAAAAAAAAAAAGACTAAAAAATGCAAGATTTCTTTTTTGGTTTGTTTTTTCAGATATCAATATATTTAACTGACAGGATAGCAAAGTAATTCAAAGTAAAATCAATACAGAAAGAGGCATTCTCATTTCCCCAATCTTATTCACAAAAAAGAAGAAACTTTCTAGAGGTGTCTATGGAAAAATACATGTTTCCAGGGAACCTCATCTAGAGATGAAATGACCATCCTTCCAATGGAATTACAAGATTTCCCATCTATTTGGGTTATGTGTGTTTTGCTCTGATTGCTTTTCACACTTATGTTTTGGCAATGGGTTGGACTGATTTTTTTTAAATGAAGGTAAAGGCAAGAGGCAGCTGTCACTGTGGAGATTAGGTTTTTAATTTTAATATGTACTTGACTATTATGTAAAAGCTCCTTAATAAATCACATAAGGTCCTCTACTATGTGGCACCACCTTCACATCCTATCTTTGTCTTGAAATTACTTCCTCTCAAGTAGCCTGCATACTAGCCATGCTAGCTTACTGGATGGCTCCCTGTATCACTAACATGCTTTCCCACTCTAGGGCCTAAGCTTAGACCAGTCTTCTATCTGGAATCTCAACTTCCTCCACATTCCCCACCTCAATCTATAAAAATCCTGCCCAGCTCAAAGGTCCCTGAAGAGAAGTTGGGTTTGTTTTAAATAATTTAATTTGTGGCTAGTTGTAAAGAGTCTACATGATTACTACTATTGGACAGTCTCCAAAAAAAGCAAGAAACCCAACCAATTCTCAGAAGCCCCAAGCTCCACAAGTACATGAACATATGCATAATGAGAAATATAACCTATTTAAAAAAAAAAAACTTCTATTACTATCACTACCACCTCAATCCTGCTGCAAAAAGTAACGAACTCAAAAGTCTGAAAAGACCTTCAGTTTCCCTCTGAAGTAGAAATTTGTATTCAAGAGTCTCACATAAGCCCTTCCTAATAGTTTCTTAATAGCTATGTGACTTTCAACAAGTTATAATCTTGGAGCCTTAATTTTTACCACTCTAAAATGGTGATAATAATACTGTCTTCTTTATTAAAATTTAGGAAAAAGAACCACTAATCCCTAGATACTAGTTACAAATGATATTTCAACAGCTCTTTTACATGTTGTTTAATCTTCTCAACAACCTAGTAAGTGAAGGAAGGTAGTTATTATTTCTAATATATATGTAGATTAAGAAATTGAAAAATCAGAGAGTAAAGTGACTTTCTTGAAGGTCCACAGCCAGTCAATATCAATAAATATTTACTAAGTGCCTCTCTGCACTAGGTTAAACTGAGAGATACAAACAAAAGCAAAAGCCAGTCTCTGCCCCCAAGAAGCCCACAATCTGATAGTGGAAACAACAATCAAACAACTATGTACAAAACAGAGAAAAAAAGGAAATAGTAGAAAGAAGGCACTAAAATTAAGAGGGCAATATTGTGGAATGACAAACTTACTTGAGTTTCAATTCCCTGGTGAGTTCATTTTGAGTCTGTTCCAGCTCCTGACGCTCTTTGATATGCTCTTCTTGAAGGTCATGAATTTCTGCCTTTACAGCCTGGAGTTTAGAAAACAACTGGAACCAAAAAGATAAATCAAAGTTAAAAGGAACATTTTTCTCAGTCTTGCAAAATTTCAAACTTTTCTACTTTTCTCTCAACCTTTTTTAGCTTCTTGGTCTTGATGTCCACTTCTTGCTGTAAAGAGCTATAAGTCTCCTTCAGTTCCAATGTTTCTTCATCCCGACTTTCCATCTGTTGTTGAATTTCACGTTCTCGACGTTTCTAACAAATAACACAAAAAAGAAGCACTTTTACTCTAGAGCTCAGCTTCTTAAACTGTGGTTTACAACCTCCTATGAGGTCTTGTAACTAAATATGGAAGTCACAAAATTATGATTTATTATCAGTAAATGTTTGATTTGTATATCTGATATACCTATATACCTAGCGTCATATAAAAATTTCTGCAGCAAAAAAAAAAAAAAAAAAGTGGAAAAAGTTGAAGCAGCCCTGGTCTAGAAAATGGTTCTACTTATAGGATTCAGCTATAGATTACAACATACATTTTACATATCTTGATGTAAATATCCAGAAAGCACGTCAAACCAAAGACAAAATATACTTTAAAACTTTTTTTCAACTAATAAGCATTTATTCTTTCTCCCTTTTACCTTTCCCTACTGGAAAATCAAAATAAAAACAAAAACCCTTGTACCAAACAAGTAATATACTTTTTTTTCTTTCTTTTTTTATTATAGCTTTTTATTTACAAGACATATGCATGGGTAATTTTTCAGCATTGACCCTCTTTTTCAACTTTTCCCCTCCTTCCCTCCCCAATCCCTCCCCCCTAGATGGCAGGCAGACCCATACATGTTGAATATGTTAAAGTATATGTTAAATACAATATTTGTATACAAAGTGATATACTTCTAATTTTAATTTCCTCTGGAAGAATTCAACATAAGAGATATTTGTTATATGCCTCAAACCAAGAAACAAATATTTTAAATTACTACTTTTTCCTTTCAAATTTGTAATTACTTGCTCTGCAATTTCCTGTCGCTTCTGCTCAAGTATTTTTTGTTGTTCGTTGGTGTGGTCAACTATATTTTTTCCTCCAACGAGCAGCTTACTTTCCATGGCCTGAAAAGGAAATGGAGAGGCAAGGAAGAATTAGTCCTTCAAAGTGAATTGAGAAAAACATTCTTCCTCCAATATATACTATTGAAATCTCTACAAGTTAACATCAACAATGGTTTATTAAATACTACTTGTATAAAGAGCCTAATGCTAGATGAAGAGGTAAGTACAAAAATTAGTTGATATATTGTATCTGCTTTTATATTACCAGCACTTTTTATTAAGGTTAATGTCTGGCTCTCCCTAAGCAGCACAAGGTACAAAGGCCAACTCTAAGGGATGGAGGTCTTAGGGCATAATATTATTGTTTTCGATCTCCATCCCATCACAACCACCCTACAATTATGAGAAAGGTAGTTTCAGTTTTATTTTGGTGATAAGGGCTGGAGGAAAGAGGTTTTCTGATTTACAAGCGATGGCATATATGTGAGACTCAAGTGTATGGGGCCTTTTTCTTTTCTTTTTTTCCTATGACATCTAGGGAAGCCACTTCCTTCTTCATAACCTGCTATATCTCTAAATCACTGCCTACCTATATAAGCAGTGAGAAGGCCTCAAAAACTAAGAATGATTCATATATCGTACCATATGTATACTTTAATTATAGCCAGTTATTTAACTATTTGGTGAAATTTTCCCTCGCATCTTAAGCTTTTCCTTTTTTTCCCCCCCAAGATAATGTTTTTCTTCAATCTTCATTTTAGAAATTTGTCCCAACATTGTGATCTCAGAAGGGTAAAGGAGAGGCTTTCACACCTTGTTCACTAAATTACAGGATCAATCTGGCAGTGACTTAAAGTTAAGAAAGACATATGTTGCATGGACAACAGCTTAGAGCTCCCACACCATCTGTTTACAGTTGTAAATGTAATATAATAGTACATATTACATAATAGTATAAAAATAGTAAAATATATAGTAATGTAAATGTACCATCAGTCACATGTCATCACAAATGCTCTGAATAAAGGATGTGTTACTGAAAAATTGTGTGGAAGCCATAATTATTAAAATCAAACAGGATTTCAAATGCTGAGATTATTTAGAGACAACCTTTGGAGAATTACTTTGTAAAGTCAATCATCTTCCCTCTCCCAATTTAATTCTTCTATAAATTCATATTTTCATGTTAAATTTAAAAATATAGTAGTTTAAAACTAGACATAAGACCTTAAAGACACCCTAGTCTAGCCCCATTTTACTTCTAGGTGAGGAAATGGAGACACCAATTAGTTAAATGATTGACCTAAAATTACACAAGTAACTTAGTGACAAAGCCAAGAACCCAGGTCTCTTTATATAGATAGATAGATAGATAGATAGATAGATAGATAGATGTATAGACCCAGGTCTCTTTATATAGATAGATAGATAGATAGATACATCTATCTATCTATCTATATATCTATATATGTAGTCTTCTGAAAATACATTCTTAATAAAGGCTATGTATCCTTTCATTAAGCAAAATTTTTTAAACCTCTGATCCATACCCCCTTTCCTAAAATCATTTAAGATAGTTATTTTCTAGCACTTCTCCCTCTTTTTTGGGGGGGAGGAAGGGGAGAGAACCAGAGCAGGCTGTATTCAAACTATATGTCTAAATCAAACAGTGAATTTTGGAAAAAGTCCTTTGGGACAGTACCAGACCTTGATCTTGGCACCCAGCATTTCTGCAGCATCTTTCTCCCTTCTCAGATCCTCCATCTTTTTCTCCTTCTCCTTTAATAATCTCATCTTGTCTTCAGCTACCAAGGTGTGATCCTCTACAATGGCCTTCTTTTCAATCTCCAGTTTCTCTTGCTGCTCCCTCCAGTAGTCATCTTTATCCTCACCTTCATCCTCACCTTCTTCATCCTCTCCCTCTTCTTCCTCCTCCTCTTCCTCTCTGCCTCCAACCCCCTCTTGACGTTTTTCTCTCTTTTTTCTTTTGCCAATGGAACGTTTTTCCAGCTGGGCCTTAAGCCGAGCAATCTCTTCTTGAAATTCTCGAAGAAGAGCATCCTTAGGATCCTCATTAACTCTTGGTTTATTCTTAATATTTTTGGCACGGTTGGCATATCTCAGTGTAGTGAGGGTTTCTTCTACATTATAGGAGGCAGGCCCAACATTGGCTACCATCACAGTTTTAGCATTGCCACCTAAGGAGTCTTGTAAGAGCCTTGTAAGTTTTGAGTCCCGATATGGAATGTGAGTGCTTTTGCCATCTACAAGAGCAGATATGACATTACCCAAAGCTGAAAGGGACAGGTTAATCTTGGTGGCTTCTTTCAACCTTTCCCCCTGAGCTCCCGTCTTGGCTTGGCGTTCACTGCCTGCAAGATCTACTAGATTCAGCTTTCCCACACGGATATGATTTTCTCCATCAAGCCCTACTTCACTGCACTCAATAGTGATAACAAAGATGGCATGAGATCGAGAACTGTGTTCATTCATGTTGGTAGCACCAACTGAACGGTTCTGATTTCCTACATTCATGACATGCTCTATTTCCTTGACACTTTTTGTAACAAAGGAAGACAGATCCTTCACATAGACACCAGTGTCTGGCCTCTCTTTTAATTCAAGTCTTTTTGTCTGGTCCTTTGATAGCAGATCTCGTATTTCTTCTTGATATATTTCTAGGTAAGAGGCTCTGACAAGGTATTGCTGATTCTGAGATCTAGAAATGTGAGTAAAGATATGATCAAAGGAGTTAGGGATGACACCTCTTTTCTCAGGGTCACCACGAACCCCTTCCATCGTATAGGTTTTCCCAGTCCCTGTTTGGCCATAAGCAAAGATGGTTCCATTAAAACCCTGAAGGACAGAGTCTACCAGAGGTCTGAAAGTCTCATCATAAAGCTCAAACTGCTTGGAATTCCAGTCATAAACAGCATCAAATGTAAAAGTCTTGGGCATCTCATGGGTTGTTCCCCTGGGATTCTTGACTGACACCTGCCCTAGCTTCACATCCACATCAACAACTTTATCATATGAAGCAGCTTTTTCTTTGCCATTCAAAGGACGACATCGTACCACCACCCTGACTGACTCTGAGCTCTTCAACTTAGACATGGTGACAGGTCAGTGCGGGATGAATTTTAATGCCTGCTGATCCAATATGGCTTAGGATGCTAAAATCCTAGGGGGAAAAAAAAGAAAGCAGTTCTTAATTTGCAGTTTCAATAAGTAATTGCATGTCACAAACCTGACAACTTTTCACTCCACAAAGCCATTGTAAATTAAATTTGATATCTTTAGAACTCTATATAAATTTTCACTCCCAGGATATTAAATATCTTCAGAGCAAAATATTAATGATAATTCATTTATTTTAAAATTTACAAAGTAAAAAAAATAAAAAAATAAAAAATAAAAATATAAAAAATAAAAAATAAAAAATAAATTTACAAAGCACTTTTTTCATAAGTCTGTAAGAGGAAACTAAGTCTTAGGAAGGATAATTTACCCATATTCATAGAGCTAGTTAAATGACAGATTCAAAACTAGGTTTCTACTCTACAATTCACTTTCAACTACATCGTGCTCTGTCTTTCATCGACATTACTAGTCAATCAATCAAATATTTTTAAGTGCATACCATATGACAAATACTATGTTAAATATGCTGGAGACACAAAAAGAATTACTGAAACAATTTCTATTCCCAATGAGTTTACTTTCTAATATGAGAGACATATATAAGTATGTTTTAAATAAATATAATCAATAAAAATAAGCATAAAGGAATTAAGTACAGAGTAATTTGGGAGAATTAAGAAAGGCTTCATGTAAAAGGTGATGCTTGCTGCTGGTGAAACTCTGAACTGATCCAGCCATTCTGGAAAAAAATATGGAACTATGCCCCCAAAATTATTACACTGTGTGTGTTCTTTGACCTAGTACTACCACTATTGGGTCTAAATTCCAAAGAGATCAGTGGAAAAGGACAAAATTATTCATAACAGCTCTCTTTGTAGTAGCAAAGAATTGGAAACCTCAACTGGGAAATAGCAGAACAAGTTATGATATATTACTGTGATGGAATACTACTGTGCAATAAGAAATTATGAAGGGAATGGTATCAAAGAAACCTGGGAAGACCTGTATGAATTGATAAGAGTGAAGTATATAGAACCAGAAAAACAATTTATACAATAACAACCATCAACTCTCAAATTTAGGAATTCTTAATCAACATAATGCCCAATTACAGTTCCAAGGGCCTCTTGATAAAACATGCTAAAGAGTGGTGAACTCAAGAGTGTAGAGAAAAGTGTATGTTCTTTACCTTTTCCTTTTTTTTTTTGTACAAGGCTAATGCAGGAATTTTGCATAACTATGATTTTGCCAAGTCTCAGTCTTGTATTACTCCAACTATTTCCTATTTCCTATTTTTACTCCTATTCATAAACTACTTCATAAAATTAGGGGAGATCATGAAACCTGGATCCACTACAAATCTTACTTAATCGCAACTGGGCTCTCACTATATAGCAAGGTAATCCTCTTACACACAGCTAATCAATTCACTATCCTTACCTACAGCAGTTTTTCCAAATTTTTTTCTCCCCCTTCAAACTTCCCTTCCTCTCCTCTCCTCTCAGCAGAAACCTTTGTCTCACATTTCACCCAAAAATTAGGTCATTTACCAAGAACCCTCTCTTCTCCCGTTGTCGTCCTAAGCTATCTTCTAATACTATCTTCTTCACCCCATCTCACAAAAAGAGGTAGCCCTTCTGCCTGCTAAGACAAACCCCTTCACCACATGTACTCTTGATCTCACCCCATTACTTATACTCCAGCAGATTAGTTCTTCTTAAAAAAAGTAATAATTCTATCAATCTCACTCTCACTAACCTTAAATCTCTCCTTGTCCACCAGCTACTTCATTATTATCTAAACCCATACCCATGTACTTTCACAATCCTTAAAAATCTCTAACTTGATCAATCGTCCCTCCTATATCTCTCTCCTTATTTCATGAATAAACTACTGAAAAAAAATCACCCTATATCTATCTATCTCCTTATTTCATGAATAAACTACTGGGGAAAAAAACACATCTACAATCAGTGCTTCTATTTCTTTTACCCTTTTCTAATACTTCTGCAGTTTAGCTTTAGACCTTATATCACTCAACTGAAACTATTCTTTCAAAAGTTAAAAATGATTTCTTAATTGACAAATTTATTGGATTTTTTTCTCAGTCCTCATCCTTCTTGTTCTTTATGGAGCTTTTGCCATTGTTGATTACTCTTTTTGGATTCTCTCTCTCCTCTCTAAGTTTTTATAACATTGTTCTCTCCTATCTATCCTCCTATCTATCTGGCCATTCTTTCTCAGTCTCCTTTGCTGGATCTTCTTCCAGGTCATACCACTAACTATGGGTATCCCCCCCCCAAGGCTCTATTCTAATGTCTTTCTCACTATACTATCTTACTTGATGTTTTCATCACCTTCTATGCATTCAATTATCATCTCTGACTCCCAGATCTATTTATTCAGCTGTACCCTTTTTTTTTTTTTTGACTTCGTCTCATATTAGCAACTATCTGTCGGATATCTCAAACTGGATGTCACAGATATCTCACACTAAACTGTCCAAAAGAGAACTCCTTATCTTTTCCCCTTAAATTCTCCTATCTTCCTGATCTCTCTATTGCTGCTGAGGTGTCATCCTTGACTCCTCACTTAAACTCACCCAACATGTATAATCTGTTGCCAAATCTTATTGATTCCTACCTTCACAATACCCATCCTAGTCCAACCACTTACCACTTAATGCCTGGATTTTTATAATGGCTGGCTGGTTGGTTCCACCTTTAAATCTCTTCAGACTCCAAGTCATTTTCCACTCAACTTCAAAGTGATATTTAAAGCATATGCCTGATTTTGTCATTCCCTTACTGGATAAACTCAGTGGCTCTCAATTAACTACAGAATCAAATATAAAATCATCTGATTCACTTTTAAAGCTCTTTACAGTATGGTCCCTTCCTATCTTTCTACTATTCTTATCTTTTATTCCCTTCTTTGGACTCTTGTGATCCAGTGATCCAGCCTTCTCCTTCATCTTTACATATGATATTCCATCTCTGAACTCTTGAGAATGTTTATTGCTCTCTTTCATGTCTAGAATGCTCTTCCTTATTGACTCTGCTTCCATATTTCCCTGAATTCCTTTCATATATGTGTGTGTGTGTTTTAACTGATTACAGTATGTTTTATATGTCTTTAATAAAAATCTAAGAAACAAAGGGAGATCAATAAAGAAAAACAAGAGCTTCCCCATGGCAACAAACAAAATTGAAACAACAATCACATGAATTTCATAAGCTGGGCAGACTGGTCCCAAGGAGTGAGTCTTTCTTACAAGTGAACCATCATCCCAAAAGAGCCCTTGTATCATGATCTCTCCCTCTCCTGTAAATGATTCTGCTTCCTTGCTTCCCTAGCTTCCTTCAAGATTGAGCTCAAATCTCACCTTCTATAAACGACCTTTCCCAGTTCCCTTTACAGCCAGTTCCTTTCCTGTGAAGTTACCTGTACCTGTCACGTATTAAGACATTTAATAAATGTGTGTTAACTAAGTCAAAATAGTTATACAAAGCATTTTCATCACAAAAACCCTATGAGGTAGGAAATGTGTGGATTATTATGCAGATGAGGATATGACTTGCCCAAAGGTACAGCTAGTGATAAGAGACAGAACCAATATTTGTGACTTCCAGTCCTGTATCCATTCCAGGCTCCCTTTGGAGTATTAAGTTATATTATCTGACATAGTCCCATAATATTAAGTATCAAGAAGCAGCTCAAAACATAGTTCTTTTCATGGAATTTGGGAGCCAAGAAGGATCTTAGAAATCATATATTCCAAGCCCTTCATGTTGGAGATAAGAAAACCAAGGCTGAGAACAATGAAATGACCTGCCTAAAACTTTGCCCAAAGAACCATTAAACTATGCATATCCTTTGATTCAACAGTTTTTCTACAAAGTCTGTATCCTAAAAAGATCATAAAAAAGGGAAAAGGGCCCACATGTAGCAGCCCTTTTTGTAGTGGCAAGGAACTGGAAACTGAGTGGATGCCCATCAGTAAGGTAATGCTAAATAAGTTATGATAAATGAATGTAATGGTATATTATTGTTTTATAAGAAAAGATGAGCAGAATGATTTCAGACACGCCTGGAGAGAACTTGCATGCTGAGCAAAGTAAGAACCAAAAGAACATTGGACATAGCAACATCGAGATTATGTGATGATCAACTGTGATGGATTTGGCTCTTTTCAACAATGACATGATTCAGACCAATTCCAACAGACTTGATGGAGAGAGCCATAGGCATCCAGAAAGAGGACTTTGGGGACTGAATTTGATCACAACATAGTATTTTCATCTTTTTTGTTGTTTGCCAGTTTTTTCTCATTTTTTCCTTTTTGAGCTAAATTTTCTTGTGCAACATGATAAATGTGTTTATAAGAAATATGTTTATAAGAATGGCACATGTTTAATCCTATATTGGATTACTTGCTGTCCGAGAGAAAGGGGGGTGAGGAGAAGGAAAGGAAAAAAACTGGAACTCAAGATTTTGCAAGGATAAATGTTGAAAACTATCTTTACATGTATTTTGAAATTAAAAAGCTATTTAAAAAAAAAAGAAATGACCTACCATAAGATCACCCAACTAACAAGAAGCCTCTCTACTTGTGCTCATTCATTATTTGACATTAGTTTAGAAGGTACACTTCGTCCAAGACAATCCCAATAAACTTTGGATGGAAAAACATCATCAGTATCCAAAGAGAAAACTGTGGAATACTGATGTGTAAATCAACACATGCTATGTTCACTTTTTCATCTTCTTTTTTTTTTCTTGTGGTTTTTCCCTTTTATTTTGGTTTTTCTCTCCCAACATGATTCTTAATGAAATATGATTTTAAAAATTAAAATTAAAAAAGAGAAATGTATTTTTTTAAAAATGAATGTACATGTTTAACCAGAAAATAAATAAATAAATAGTGTACTTGGAAATTAAAAAAAAAAAAACCAGACTCTTAAAATGTCTTCTTTAATTGCTAAGTTTCGTTTCCATTTTATAATGCATGTTTCCTAAAGCCATAGGAATTTTTAAAATTCTCTATCCATTTATACCTTTTCAGAGTCAACACAGCCATAATCTTTCTAACTCAGTCTTCTGAGTCAGCTGTGAGGCCAAAGACTATATCATGGAAACAAATGAGCTAAAAAAAGAAAGAAGAAAGAGACATAATAATTCTTCTGCAGAATCAAGCATCTTAAAAAACCCTTATCTGGTCAAACTTTTATTCAACTTTTATCTAATTTCTAATGAAACCAGCAGCTATTACAAGCAGATTTTTAAAAGCTCTCCAAATATTGAAACACAATATTTTACCAGCTCCCTTATTTATCCTCATAATATTGAAACACAATATTCTACCATCTACCTTATTTATCCTCATCATTAATCTTCCATTAAAGACCTTCTCATGTCAACTGAGGCAAAGAAGCCTTTAGTTTCTCAAATGTCATCAGAGCACAGATTCTAATAAATAGATTCTACCAAGCTAGAAAGAATTTGAGTTAAAATATAAATTTTTTTGTAAAATTTAAAGACAATATACATCAGTGGTAAGGAGGAAGAGGAGAAAAAGAGAAGTATTTTGGTTATGGCAAATCTATACCCCCCATAACAATGAAATCTTTGAAATATAATAATATTACTATGCTTCATAAATCTATGATTATGTCCACATCCTTTGAACAAAGTATATTACAATTCCTCTACATGGTGAAGATCTTGGAAGAAGCAAGGCATCCAAGAATGAGAAGGAAAACATACCAGGGAGCACATGACAGATAAACTAAATTGCCATCATCACCTCAGACTCAAATGGAAAAGCTCAGGCTCCCTAAACCCCAAAATCTTGGAAATAACAATGTCTCCAAAACTACTCGCCCTTTCAAATATGTGATGGCGCATGGCCATCATCAAAGGAAACAATTACTGTGGAAAAGGGACTTACTTTCCTCCACAACACCAACTGTTGACTAGCTGCTATCAATGGGAATGTAAGTACAGGAACTTCAGGATGGAAGCCCCTGACCCCAATACTGGTCTGCCTTCCAAACCCTACAACTATCAACCCAGAAAACAACTCTTGTGGAAATTCAGCCTAGAAACTGCTTCTACAGATAGATGCTGGAGCCCCCTGCCTCATCAAATAACCAATATTACTGAACTCCCCAAAAAGTTTTTGCCACCAAGGTTTTGTGCACTGTCACATAATACATCAGAAATGGATATGATTTATTGTATTTGACATATACTTTAACATATTTAATATGTATTGGTCCTATGGCTTTTAGGAATCATGCATTATAAAATGGAAATGAAACTTAGTAATTAAAGACCCATGTATAAATTACCCATGCATATATCTTTTTTTAAATAGCTTTTTATTTACAAGATATATGCATGGGTAATTTTTCAGCACTGACAATTGCAAAATCTTTTGTTCCAATTTTTCCCCTCCTTCCCCCCTACCCCCTCCCCCAGATGGCAGGTTGACCAATACATGTTAAATATGGTGAAGTATAAGTTAAATACAATATATGTATACATGTTCATACAATTATTTTGCTGTACAAAAAGAATCGGACTTAGAAACAGTGAAGGAAATAAAAAATGCAGGTGGACCAAAAACCCATGCATATATCTTGTAAATAAAAAGCTATAAAAAAAGAAATGGATATGATTTAGTAGAAATGACATTAAAGAAGCTACATTACATTGCTATCTGTTTTGCCCCTGTGCCTGAGAACCATGGGAGTCTTTCACCCGACTTACAGCTATTATGTTTATATGTATTAACACCTCATTAGAATATTAATCCCTCAGGAGCAAAAATAGTCTTACTTTTTTTTAAGGATTATATTCAATTATAAAGCATTATTTTTTTTCTCCTTCCCACCAGCCCCAGTCCCTGGTGGAAACAAAACAAAACAAACAACTTTTATAACAAGTAAGTATAGCCAAGTAAAATTTCCATATTGGCCACATCCAAAAAAAGCTTCTCTTTCTGCATATTAGTCCATTATATCTGTCATGAAGTAGGTTAATTTTCTATTTGTATCCATAGCACTTAGTAGAGCACATAGTAAATCCTTAATAAATGCTTTTTTATTCATTCATTCATGATCTTCGGACATAAGTTAATCACATCCTTCCCTTGGTATACCTCTTTCTAACTAAAGTTGATCCCCAGATCACATACACTCAACCAAAGGAACATGGTATTCAAATTTGGAAGGGCCCCTTAGTAAATATTTAGTTTAACTCTTTCATTTGCAGATGAAAAAAATAAGATCAGAAAGGTTACTTGCTCAAAGTAATACAGGCATTAAGTATCTGTTTTGGAACCCTGTACTATCAGTCCATTCCAGCAATCTATAAACAAAAAGGAAAATTCACACACACAAAAAAATCAGTCTGCCTGATCACGCATAAGAAATAGGGTGTTACATGTTTAACCTGTATGGGATTGCTTGCTCTTTGAAGAAGAGAAGGGAAGTGAAGGGGAAAGGAGGGGAGGGAAGGGAGAGTGAGAAAACTTGGAACACAGGGTGAATGTTGGTGACTATCTTTTCAAGTATTTGTAAAAATAAAATGCTATTAAAAAATAAGAAATAGGCTGTTATTATGGCATATTCTAATTCACATAAGTGAAAGCCCAAGATTTAAAACAAAACACCTAGAGACATAAAGAAGCAGAGGGAAGAATACACATGGGTATAATTCACCAAGACTTAAATGTGATGGTCTTCAAGTAAGAAGAGAAAAGGGAAGAAGAGTAACGATTGTTTTTCTTCTCTGTAAACACAGCAGCTCACTAGAGCAGACAAGTGTAATATGTTTTATAGGAAAAAGGTTAGCTCTCATTCTTCTGTCTTTGATGCTAGTTACAAAGGAAATCTGAAGGCTGGCCAATGAGGCATCAGATATACAGGAACAGATTATGACACCTTCCCTAAAAGGGCAAAACTGGAAGGACAAAGAAAGTCTACTCCAAATGCTCCTCCCTAATCAATAATGACTTCCTTTCTGGGACCTTACATAACATTTTGTTTTTGAATTCTCTAATATAGTTATCTCGTTACAAATATATAGTTATTTTGGTTGATGTCTTTAACCTCTAGTAAGCCATATGCTCTATGAGGCCAAAAAGCATATTTTATCTAAACTTTGTATCTCTCGTAGTGCCAAACATAGTCCTCTGCACATAGTCCTAATGAAAATAGAACTAGTCAGAGAATCAGCAACTCTGAGAATCAGTCTGCCTCCATACCACAACAAGGTATCAGAGAAGGACTTTAATGGAAAATTATTATGAATAGTTCTCATTTCCAGGATATAAGAGGAACTGATTCAAATTTATAAGAAGATCCAATTTCCACTTAACAAATGATCAAAGGATATGAAGAGGTCATTTTCAAAGGAAGAATTAAAGCTATCAATAGCAATATGAAAAATGAAAGAACAGAAACTAAAACTGACCACTATATGACCAAACTTTCACTTTAAGAAGAGACGAGAATGTACCTTTCATCACAGAGGATGAAAGAACAATTTTTATTTGTAGGAAAAAAAATCAATGTATGCAAAATTAAAAGAAAATGGTTAACGAGGGGGGAAAATTTTTGTGGCAAGTTTCTCTAATAAAAATCTCACTTCGAAAATATGTAAGGAACTGATTCACATTTATAAAAAATGAGCTATTCCCCAATTGAGAAATGTCAAAAGATATGTAGAGTCCTTTTCAAAGAAAGAAATCCAAACTATCAATAGCCCAATGAAAAAGTACCCCAAATCACTACTAACAAAGAAATTAAGAGTAACTCTGAGGTGCCTCTTTGTACCCACCATATCAACAATGTCAACAAGCATTTAAAGCTCTTACTATGTGCCAGACATTGGCAAGGGATACAATGAAAGGGCGTAAAATGTCTGTTTGCAAGAAGTTCACAGTCTAGTAGTGGAATCAACAGGCAAACAATTACATATAAAAAGATAATATGCTGGATAAATGCTATGATTTATAATATGATTAGCAGAGGAAAGCCAATAGTACTAAAAGGGAGCAAGGTCAGATTTTAGCCAAAATCTGAAGGTGAGGAAGATGAGAAGAAAGAGGACTTCAGGCATAATGAACAATCAGTAAAAAATGTGAGGAGTTGAGAAATGGAATATCTTGTGCAAGAACAGCAAGGAGTCCAGTGTCATTGATCAAAGAGTACACTGAGGGAAAGGAGAAATGTAGTCTCAACTCTGAAGTCAGTCACAAACTCAATTCTTTTCTAGAATCACTAAGTAAATCTGAATCAGTCCTAAACTACTGACCTATTTCAAGATTAACAAACAACTTCCTGGCACTACTTTCTCTTGGTTACACTCAAAGGATAGGTTTTCTTAAAAAATGTCCTGATGTTTTCTCTCCCTTTATGACATTCTTGTTTTTTCTATTAGGTTTAATTACAGTGGGCCAAATCTTTAAAAGGTCTCATACTACTATCAGAAAGTAAACAAAATATAGGAAATAAGAAGACTGGTAACATAAGAAGGAATCAAGTTATAAAGGGCTTTGAACAATCAAAGTTCTATGTCAACTTTATTGATCTAAAAGGTGAGAGGGAGCCATGGAAGTTTAATGAATGGAGGATGACATGGCTAGACCTATATTTTAGGAAGCTCAATTTAACAGCTGAGTATGAGACAGATGGAAGTGGGAGATAACGAGACAGGATGACCAGCCAAAAGGCGATTATAATAATCCAAGTATGAGGTAATGAGAAACTGTACGAGGATGGTAGCAGTATCAAAACAGAGAAAGAGATATATACCACAGATGTTATGAAGATAGAATTTATATGACTTGGCAGCAAATTGGATATGAGGGATGAGTGTGAGAGAATAAAGGGTGACCCGTTGATAATAATGATATCACTGCCAGGATTGAATCCTCCAAAGAGATCAAAGAAAAGAGGAAAAGGATTCATGTTTATAAAAATATTTACAGCAACTCTTTGTGTAGTGGCAAGGAAATAGAAATTTAAAAGCTGCTCATCAATTGGTGAATGGCTACACAAATTATGGAATGAATATATTGAAATATTATTAGAAATGATGAATGAGATGATTTCATAGAAACCTGGGAAGGCTTGTATGAACTGATACTAAGTGAAGTGACAGAACCAGTAGAACAATTTATACAATATAAAAATAAACTACTTTGAAAGATCTTGAATCTTTACAAATGACAAGATCCAGATTTGAACATGGCCAATGTGGGAATTTGTTTTGTTCAACCATGCATATTTGTCATATTATTTATTTTTTCAAAAGTCAAGGAGAGAGAAAAAATTAATGCACATTAATTTTTTTAAAGTAAAATAAAAAAGCTATGAAAAAGTTGTTACTATCAGTAATTCAGATTCCCATACTACTTTATGGTTACAATGAGTTTTATTTATATCTATTATCCTTGTGATCCTTTCAAACTCTAAGGTAGTTTAAGTATAACTAAAATTTATATAAGTTCTTTTAGATATGCATTCACAGAGACAGGTAATGTTAAACATTATCATATCCACTTTGCTGCTGAGAAAACAGAAACACAAGGAAGCAAATTACTCTTTATCCCAAGTTCCCATGAGAGAGGCAGTATAATACAGTGGTAAGGTCTAAAATCAGCGGAAGTAGATTCAAATCCCACTTTCAGTACTTACTTCTTTTTAACCTTCGCCAATTCATAACCTTCCTGGGATTCAATTTTCTCTCCTCTAAGATTACAGGGAAAATAATGTTGGTTAGACTAGATAATCCCAAGCATGTTGAAGCTGCTGATCTATGATCCTACATGAATAATAAGTGACAAAGCTATCATTCAAACTCAGGTTTTGTGACAATTCTCAGGAATAACCCTGTAGGGTATTGGGTCTACATACACTGAAGCATTTTAGGTTATACTGACACATTGGGACACATGATGCCTGATTAATAAGCATGAAAGAATTCCCAGTGTACATAGCTCCCTGAATAGTCTCAACTCTGAAGTCAGTCACAAATTCAATTCTTTTTTAGAATCGCTGAGTAAGACTAAATTAGTCCTATACTGATATATTTCAAGATCAGCAAATAATTTCCTGCCATTACTTTCTCAAAGGATGGATTTCCTAAAAAGGTATCCTGATGTTTTCTCTCTCTTAGTTTCTGACATTCCTCTTTCTTCTATTAGGTCAAATTAATTACTCTGTGATAAATCTTTAAAAAGGTTTTATACTAATCCCAGGAAGTAAAGAAAACAAAAACCACTCCCAACAGTTATCACCCTCTGTCTAAATTACTTGCCCATTGGAACTTCAATCATTTTGATGCTAACATCCATATTCAAAGTGTGTAAGATCAAGGTAAGGAAAAAAAAAGTTTTCCCAGCTTCAACTTTTGCTCTTGTTCAGCATGTAAGCTAACAAAATCAGTTGGAAATATGTAAACATTTTAAACTCAGTCACATTCAAATATTCTGTTTTACAAATTAATATAATACATCAGATCAGGGGTTCTTGATCTTTTTTTTTGTCAGAGACCGCAATGATAGTCTCAAAAAACCTATAGATCCCTTCTCAGGAAAATACTTTTAAAGGCATAATAAAATATATAAGATTACAAAGAAAATAAATCATAATGAAAATACAGAATTAAAATAAAAGTTATCAAAAGCTTATTTAAAATTCATCAAAATTATTAAATTCTATTTAAAAATTTTTAAATTAGTTCATATCACTAGATTAAGATTACCTCCTCTAGGAATATTGTTAGACTATGGCAATACCCTGCTAACTAATTTTCCCAATTTCTCCTTTCTGAAATTTAGCTTAAATCTTAGGTTACAAGATATTTAATGAATACAATCTAAAAATTATTGCAACATTTGGGTTTAAAGATAAAGCAACTACCTATTAATAAGACCCAAGGCAGCTCTTTCTAGGCCTCACAAGGGAGATTCTCAAGGGAAGTTCTTGTTTCTATTCTAGTCATTGGATCACCAACATCATTATTATATTTTCACAACATACTTTAATTGTTCCTAAATATCTTGGGTTTTTCCTTCATGTTTGTTATGCTTGTGCTGAACTTGAACAATTCCTAGTCCTGCTTCTATGTACACTGTAATTGCTAATGAGTTTAAGATTTGTCAAGAAATTCTCAATATAAAGTAAAACGTGAATCATTTTGATTTACATGTGTATGACTGCTATATGAAAACTTTTGGGGAAAAAAAGAGTGTGGTATAAAGGAAAAAAACAGTTGTCAGAGAAACAAGATATCTGCCTTATACTCCTGAATCATTAATTCAGCATGACCTTGACCAAATCATTCCACATATGTGGCTCAGTTTCCCCAAGTATAACACTAGAAGGCTAGTTTAAATGGTAACGAAGGCCTCCTTTTATCTCTAAAATTCTAACATAAATTTTGTGAAATCTTGTAAACAACAATCTGGTGATTGCAACTCCAAAATGATTGTGGGATGGCAGACCTCCCAGACAAGTAATAAAACCATAATTTCCAAGTTTTAAACCAAGCTTGACATATTGGGGGGAGGGAAATTTCTTTAAAGATAAAAGCCATGTCTTTGTATCTTCTCAGAGGCAAACACAGTGTCTATAAAGAGTGGGTGGCTTGGTAAATGTGTATTAAATGAATATTGAATAAATAGTATTACAGAGAGGAATCAAATCAGATTCTCCTTCCTTAGAACATTGAATATTTGAGCAAGAAGGATCCTTAGAATATATAGAACATTAGTCCCCAATACAATCAATAGTATTTGAGCTTAAGTAAGCAGAACTTGGGAAGGCAGGATATTTCTTCTGAAAGAAACTTCTAAAGGTCATAAACAAAAATATAACTAGCTAAGCACCTGCCCTGCATTCAAATAGCTCACTTCATTTTGATTAAATGAACAAGCAAACAATGAAAGCATTTATATGGAAACAAAAAGAAACTTTTATATCTACTTCTGAAATACTGTACATTCATAAAAAATGAAAGGCTAGAGAAAACCTCTGATTCAGAACTGGTATAGGCTCAGGCTCTCACTCCCTCTACTGATCAACTGCACTGAGAAAGCAATGACAGATGTTACTCCTTCTAATACACCAACTCTGGGAAGGAATGAAAAAGTAAATAATTTACCTTCTTAACAAAAATTCTTCTCTGACCAAAGCTACTTCATTTTATTTAGATTACAAATCAATTGGTTCTGGAGCAGCATCTAAATCTGTATTTATATAGCGCTCTGCACACAGTTGGCATTCAAATATATAATGAATAATAAATGATCATCTGAATCACAGAATGTCAAAGGTGGAAAAGAGTATAGAACACGGAATGTTTAGAAAACAATGTTAGAGCTATGTTAGAAAACAGAACACAAAATATTAGCTTGAAAAGACATTTGAGATCATCTACTCCAAGGCAATTTCCCTACAGTAATAAAAGAAAAAGATCCACAGACATTAAATAACTTGTCCCAAATTGCATTTTTTAGTTTAGTTTTAACCCTGTTGTCCCAAATTGCATTTTGTCAACAACAGGGTTAAAACTAAACTTAAAAAATCAGATCTTCTCATTCTCAGTACACATTGCTTTACTATATCAAGATACCTCTGTAATAAGGATAATCCTAAAATCCCAAATTAAACATACACAATTTTTTTCCAAATTCTGCCTTCTCACTTGTTATGGTACCCCAAAGTATTTGTATGCCATAAATCATTACACAAATGTAAACCAATATAATTTAAAACATGATATTATTAACATATTAAACAAGTTTTCTTAAAGAGAAATTGTTTACCAAAGCTAGTTGCTTTATATTTCAATAAATTAGTGCCCCTAAAAAAAGATAGTATAGAATTTTCACATATACATATATATTTGTATATATGTGTGTATATATATACACATGCACATACATATATACAGATACATCCATATGCAAGATTATGATAAATTGGCATTTTATCATTTCAAGATATATCTCAAATGGGAGCAAAATAGCTTTTTTTTAAATTCCCTGAAATGAAGCCCATCAAAACTAGTATCCTACTGTCTAATATTCCCACGTCAATATCCTTAGGTCTAATTCTGATTCCTCAATTTACTAGACTGCTCTGATCTTGAACATCTCTGAGCCTCAATTTTCCTATCTACAAAATGAAGATAATACCTCTTACCTATAGTATCTCAAAGGTGTAATGTGAGAATCAAATGAAATTAGAGCTATAAAGCTCTCCACACTCTTAAAGCACTACCTGTTAGTTATAACTGAGTCTCCAACTACCATGAATCTCTTTCAGTCCAATATATTATTTAACATCTGTCATTTAAAAACCAGTGTTCCAATACAAATTTCATCCATACCACAAGAAAAGACTTTCTTCTTTCTGTGTGAAAGACAAATCATAACCTTTTTTTTTCCTTGTTTTGAGTTTTTAAATTTTTTAAAATTCAATTTTACTTTATTTTCAGTTCCAAATTCTCTCCCTCCAAGTCTTCCTTCCACATCCATTGTCTAATACCACCGAATCACTTAAAATAAATAAGCCAACAAGTACATGACTAAATACAGAACACTATCATTAACTTGTTCCAAATTGGTCTAACAAAGTAAAGACAGATTAAGTATTGCAATCAGAGTGGGAGGCTTAAAAAAAAAAAACAAATTTCAAGCAGCAGTGCAGATGTGCACTAGAGATGAGCTAAGCTGATTAGAACACATTCTAACTGCCAAGAAAATATGCTTTCTTAGCCCCACCCAAGAAAGTCTGGGAAGAAAGAAAAATGAAGAAAATTTCTTCATCAATAAAATAAAAAGGTTGTCAGCAAAGGTCCTAGAAAAAAGACAATTAAAAATGCTTTCTGCCTCAAGGAAGGGTAATAAGGGACCATGGGACCAGAATTTTGTCTATATTGTCAAGCCATGGTCTGTGTACCTGTCTTTGCTTGTTTTTCTACGTCACAACAAAGATCCCAGTATGGGATAGGAAATGACTTCAATGAAGAGACAAAAGGTATCAATAAAGCTCATATTTAAAATAAAATATTTTTAAATGAAAGAGATGGAAACATTCTGTAAACATATGGCATATAGGTCAAGATCCAAAGTAATAACCCCTTAGGGAATAGGAAAAACTGAGGGACTAAGAGATCAAATAATTTGCTTACAATTGCACATTCAGCCTTGATAGTGACAATCAGCCATTGATAGTGATAAAGCTTTGGTAGTTTAGTTTTGATGTTACAATATTGAAATAACATATATCACCCCAACCAAAAAAAAAATTATGAGTAATTTATATAATAGTACTTATTACAGCATTTATTAACTCTGACTATTCACTGAAAGGACAAACATTGAAGCTGAAGCTTAAATATTTTGGCCACATTATAAGACAAAACTCGCTAGGAAAAGGCCCTGATACCGGAAAAGATTGAAGGCAAAAGGAAAAGAAAAGGAGACTGTAGAGGTGACATAGATACATAATGTCATGGAAGCAATGAACATGAATTTGGACACCCTTCAGGAGATAGTGGAGGTCAGAAGGGTCTTTCACAACACAATTCAACAACAAAAATCTTATACCTCCAAGAAAGGAAAACAGTATATTCTTTCAAAAACTCAAATAACAGTGATTTATTGTCAACAAATGTTCAGGACACAGTGCTAAGCTCTTTATGGATACAAAATTTAGGTAAGATATAATCCCTTCCCTCATGGAGCTGACAACAGAAAGAATATTAGACTTGGAGTCAGAAGCCTTGGATCCTTGGCTCTATGATTTATTTAGCTATGTAACCCTGGCAATTCAATTTCCCTCTGAGTGTCACTGTGATCATCCATAAAATGAGAAGGGCTACATTAAATCTCTAAGGTCCCTTCCAGTGCTATCAAAATTCCCTGTAAAAGAGAACTTTTTTCCAATAAAAACTCCCTCCAGTGACTCACTGTGTACAGGAATTGACCCATAATTTCTCAAAGGTCATTATGCCAACAGAACACAAGTTCTAAAAGGTCTTACCAAGCTAGAAAAGCAATAAGCTATATCTCTGATATAAGTGGGTAATTAATGGGAGGGCCTAATGTACAATCCAAGTCTTCCAATGACCACCAAACACAAGTGTTGATGGAACTAATCTATTTCTAGAAAACACTTAAGGTTTAATAGATGCTTTCCTGATAATAGCTTTGATAAGGTATATAACATGAATGATAAACTTTTTTGGTCTACATCAGATCATGAAGTATTATTATCTAACAGGAGTTCTTAACCAAATTTTCTGTCTTGGACCCTTTTGGCAGTCTGGTGAAACACTATAGACACCCTTTTAATAATAATATTTATAGATGCATAAATGAAATATGGAGATCACAAAGAAAATGAATTATTTTAAAATCTAATTGTTAAAATGTTTTGAAAACAATTTTACAGGCCAAGGTTAAGAAACCCAGCATATTAAGGCCTGGGTCTACAATGATTGGGGTTTTTCGGTATTGATGGTAGTGATAATTCATCAGCATTTCAGAGCATCAAACTAGAAATAGTTGGCCCTGTATCAAAATGGATGTCCTATTCCCTCAAGCCTACCACCACTCTACCTTTACCAGAAATTCTAAAGAATTCCCCCACATATACCCCAAATAGTTTTTTATTAACTTATTTAAAATGTAATTTTTCAAAATAAGCATTTGAAGTGAATTATCAAAGAAAGAGAAAGGACTTTGGCCACATATAGTACATGCTATATACAATTACATCTATAAACTATGCTAAAATGATCTGAGGTTATGGCTAGAAAGAGCAGACTTCTTAAAGGATCTTCTAGGAATTTTGGCTGACCACAACAACTTTTCAGGGAATTCCCAAGACAAAAACTATGAAACCTTAGAAATACTATTGGGAAGACTAGAATAGAGCTATTTTGGCAAGAAAAGATTGGCTGTTTGTGTCACCAGTGATTCATCTCTTTTCTCTTTCTCTCTCTCTCAGATCTGGCAGTTTCCTTTTAATATTCATGATGCCAAAAATCCAGGGTCAAAGCAATGACTCCAACTGTAACTTAAAGAAAACTCTGCCTCCCCACGGAATAGTAGGGCACTCAATAGTGGGGACTAGCATTTCCTCCTTAGACTCCATATAGAAGATTTTACCCCATTCTCAGTCTAATTCAAAATTTTCTCATTATAAATTAAGAGGAACAATATTTCATTGAATCCCAGAATTTAAAGAGACCAGAGAGGTCATCTAGTATTACTCCCTTGTGAAGCATGAATACTTTCTAAAACATCTCTAGTCTGAAGTGAATTAGGCTCTCCTTGGATATCTCCTGCAATGAGTTCTATTTCCCAAGATAGGCTATTCCACTGTTGGTCAGCTCTAATTGTTAGGAAGATCTTCTTTTTATTAAAACCAAATCTGCCTTCCCATAAATTCTACCTGCTAATAATAATTCTGTGAGAGCAAGCATATTAAATCTTTTCTTTTAACATTTGATGATCTTTGTTTTCAACTTTGTTGGCAAAAATGGCAGAAGGAAAATTTAAAATAGTTTACAAAGGATTCCGATGATGCTGTCAGTTTAAAAAACCTACATCTTTAATGTCCATCTGATTAATTATCCAAAGAAACCCAACACTAAATTTGCATAATCTATTTAAAACATAATAAATTTGATTGCTCTTTCATATGACAGTCCTTCATAGAATTGGAGAGTAATGTGTGTTCCTTAAATGTTCCCTTCTCCAAGTTCATTATCTCCAGATTCCTAAACATTCCTCATATTATATCATTTTAAGATACTTTTCTTCTCCATTTTGCTGGTCATCTTTCTCTAGACCTCACATAGACTCAAACACAATATTCCAGTTCAACAAATATTAAACATTGTTCTGACCCAGGCATGTATAGGGCAGAAGGAATACAAAGATGAATAATGATAGTCACTGCTCTCAAGAAACTTACTTTCTATTTCAGAACTAGTTTGATATTTGACAATGTCTCTATCATCCTTTATTCTGGGCCACTATTATACTTCTGTTACTACAGCCCAAAATCAAATTAGGTTTTTTGACTAATATATCATACTTTTTGATTTACATTTCAATTGCAATCCACCTCAAACCCTAATGTTTATTTGTTTTTCACATGAGCTGCTACCTAAATAGACATTATTCCCCTAATATATAATCACATTAGGTGATTTCAGGAAAACCATTACATTTATAATTTTGCAAGTAGGGAAACTGAAATGCAGAAAGAAGAACCTTTTCCAAGGAAGCAATACAATATAATGGAAAGAATACTGGACTTGTAATCAAAAGACTTGAATCTGAATTCTGCTTTTGACCCTTACTAGCCATATGACTCATTAACTTTTGAGTCTTTTCTCATCGATAAGATAGGAATAATACTTACTTTGTAGAGTTGCTGTGAAGATCAAATGAGATAGTGCCTGTAAAACATTTTGCAGACCTTAAAATGCTATATAAATGTCAGTTATCATGATTACAAGGAAAGTTTGAAAGTAAGAATACACTTTTAATTTTTAAATATGGGTAATTAGTAGGAGGGCCTAATGTACAATCCAAGTCTTCTAATGACCACTAAAATCTATTTCTATAACACTTTTAAGGTTTAATAAGTGCTTTCCTGATAATAGCTTAATAAGGTATATAACATAATCAGCATAGTATTATCTCCATTTTAAAAATGAGAAATGATGCTGAGAAAATGAATCACTTGTCTAATGTCATACAGTTACTATATATGTGTATATGCATATATATATATGTCATAATGTCATATAATTAGTATGTTAGAGATAGGTTTCAAATTTAATTCTTTCAATCCAAACATAGTATATGTTTTACCACAGGATACTTTACAAAAGGGCTATGTGCTACTGATTCCAATTCACATTCAGACATATTGAGGGTGCATCAGTAACGAATTAAATCTAAGGAACAAAACCAGTTAAAATGCTAACCAATTCAAGATGGTTACCCATCTGGCTTCTTGCCACAAAGTATTACCCTTCTCTGCAGTGAGGATATATCATTACCAATACTAGTCCCTGCCTCTGCAGTATCTTCTTTGCAATAACTCCTTGCATTTATATGTGCTGTTACATCAACTGTTTATCCTGTAAACATGGAATTGTTATCCCTGTTTTGTAGATGGAAAAACCAAGGCTCCCAAGGTCAGAAAGCTGGTAGAAACAGAACCAAATCCAGAACCCCGCCAAACCTTCTTCTAGCCAGGACTCTCACCACGTGACTGCATTTTCTCCTCTCCTGAACGTTTCGGGGAAGCCAATGTCCCACATCAGCTAAGGGACCTTAAAGTGTTTTCTGTCCCGATCCCACCATTATGACCAGGCAAGTGATAGCCCCCACCCTCACCCCCCTCACACACACACACACACACACACACACACACACACACACACACTTTGGCATCCATCCTCGACTGGACAGCTCCCTCTCTGCCCCAGCCTCTCCCACCCTGCTCCGGCTCCCCGGCAGGGCCCTCCTGGCCCTACCCTCCCTGCCAGGACAGCTCTGGCTCCGAGCCCCTGGCCTCCGACATCGAGCCGGCTTCGGGCAGGATCCTCCGTCACGGGAGGGTCTTGATAGGCTTTTCCCCGCCTCGGGGGCAAGCAGGACCCGGAGGTCTCCTTTGGGATGGATGCTCCGCGCCTCCTCCCGCTCCTCCGCCCTGAGGGAGGTTCCTCGGGGCAGCGGAACCAGCACCCGGTCAGGAAGAAGACAAACCGAGGCCGTGGAGCCAAGGAGAGGATTCCAGGGGATTGACTCACCTGAGGCCGAAGCCAGGGGCCGGAGCCGGACCAAGCTGCTGCGGTGGCAGCGGCGGCGGCCGGTCGCTGGGCTCAGCCATTCCCCGCTGCCCCGGATGGGGAGAGACGGCAGAGGCGCACTTCCTTAGCAACCCGTCTCCTCGGCCCATTTCCTTAGCAACGAGTTACAGGCTCCCGCTGCTATTTCAACCAACTTTATTAGTCGCCGGCTGTGGACAAGGTTGCGTTCGCGGAGTGGGGTTCAGCTCCGTAGTCTGGGCCTTGGTTTCCCCACCCATGGCTTGGGGAAAATAATCTTCTCCCCCTTCCCTTTTTCTTCTCCCTCCTCTCCCTTCTCTTCTTTTTCCTCCCATTCTTCCTTCTCTCCCCCTTCCTTTCTCTATTCTCTTCTCCCCCTCCTCTTCCTCTCCCCTCACTGCGTTGATTTCTCGGAGAAGCCCTCCGAACCACCCCCACCAGCCAGCGCTAGGAGTTAGTTGCACAGGGATGAAATGGGCATAAAGTGGTACTTGTTCTTGCCGGGCCATGAGCGTGCTGCGTGACCTCGGCCAGGAATCTTGCTCTCTCTGGACGTCTTTCCCACTTCTGTAAAGCTAAGGGTTAAATTTAATGAAAACTCACGTTTCTGTTTTCAGAAGTGATATGCAAACGAAGGTTTGCTTTTTTGCTTTCTCAGTGTTTGGGGGAGGGGGAGAGGAAGGGAAGGGAGAGAGAAATCAGATCTATAAATTAAATGTTTTTTAAAAGAAAAATCGTAAATCACTCCAAAAATGAAGTGATTTACAAATAAATGTTTGGTTTTGCTTGCTTTCTCAAGTACGGTAATGTCAAAATAATAAAATGATTTGCATACATCAATTCATTTGATCACAACTATATAACTCTGTGAGCTAGGAAAACTAAAATTATTCCTATTTTACACAGGAGGAAACAGATTCAAAATGGCAAAATTCCTACAGAGAGTTATAACAAAGCTTAGACCAAAACCCAGATCTCCTAACTTCAATTCCAGAGCTCTTTATTGTCTACAGAGAATCCTTTCAATTCCAACCCTTTGAGGGGTCTTATTGCCTTTTTTTTTTTTTTGAGGCAATTGGGGTTAAGTGACTTGCCCAGAGTCACACAGCTAGGAGGTGTTAAGTGTCTGAGAGCAGATTTGAACTCAAGTCATCCTGACTTCAAGGCTGGTGCTTTATCAACTGCACCAAGTAGCTGTGCTGGTTTTATTACTTCTTACAAATTTGTCTTTTCCTTTCTCTTAGGAGTCTACATAGTACTTTCACGTATAATCTATGAAAAGTACAAATCTTAAAGTGATATATATACATACATACATATATATGTGTCAGAGATTATTATTGTTGTTGTTAGACACCTCTCAGATTGGTTAAAATGACAGGAAAAGATAATGATGAATCTTAGAAGGGATGTGGAAAAACTGGGACACTAATACATAGTTGGTGGAGTTGTAAACTGAACCATCCATTTTGGAGAGAAATTTGGAACTATGCCCAAAGGGCTATCAAACTGTGCATACCTTTTGATCCACAATATCTCTCTAGGCCTGTACTCTAAAGAGAATCATTAAAAAGGGAAAAGGACCCATAAGAGCAAAAATCTTTGTGGCAGCTCTTTTTATAGTGGCAAGAAACGGGAAACTGAGTGGATGCCCATCAGTTGGAGAATGACTGAATAAGTTATGGTATATGAATATTATGGAATATTATTGTTCTGTAAGAAACGATCAGCAGAATGATTTCATAGAGGCCTGGAGAGACTTACATGAACTGATGCTGAATGAAGTGAGAAGAACCAAGAGAAAATTGTACACAATAACAAAAAGATTATGTAATGATCGACTGTGATGGCTCTTTTCAATAATGAGGTAATTCAGGCCACTTCCAACGAACTAGTGTTGGGAGAAATGAGAGCCATCTGTACCCAGAGAGAGGACTGTGGGGACTGAGTGTGGATCACAACATAGTATTTTCACTCTTTTTATTGTTATTTGCTTACATTTTGTTTTCTTTCTCATTTTTTCCCCTTGTTGATCTAATTTTTCTTCTGCGGCATGATAATTGTGGAAATAAAATGAAAGCTTGCACATGTTTAACATATATTGGATTACTTGCAATTTAGGGAAGGGGATAGGGGGAGGGAGAGAGAAAAATTGGAACACAAGG
This sequence comes from Antechinus flavipes, assembly GCF_016432865.1. NCBI lineage: Eukaryota > Metazoa > Chordata > Mammalia > Dasyuromorphia > Dasyuridae > Antechinus > Antechinus flavipes. Next base: position 451,501,666 of record NC_067399.1, read on the forward strand.
TTTTGCAAAGGTTGAAAATTACCTGTGCATATGTTTTGAAAATAAAAAGCTTTAATAAAAAATTAAATTATTAAATTTTTTATAAAATCCTAAGTGTCAGAGCTGGAAAGAGTTTAGAACATAATATAAACTCTTAGAGGTGAAGAGACCTTTGAAATGTTTACTCAGTACCTCATTTTACAGAGGAAATTGAGGGCTAGGGCTAGAAAAATGTAGGGACTTAGCCAAAAATCACAAAGGATGCAGCTTTCCTGGGAGTCCCACTCTTCGTGGTCCCTTTCCACTATATCACTGCCTACCTTACAGTGAAAAATTGTTGTGAAGAAAGTGCTTTGTGAACTTTAAAACATGATGAATTTTTGTTTTATTTTAAGACAGATCTTCAGAATGTACCAGGCATATTGTTCAGTTGTATCTAACCCTTCTCACTCCAGTTGGGGTTTTCTTGGCTAAGATACTGGAGTAGCTTGCTATTTCCTTCTTCAGCTCATTTTACAAATAAGAAACTGAGGCAAACAAGGCTAACTGACTTGCCCAGGATCACTTGCCCAGCTAGCAAGTGTCTGAAGCTGGATTTAAACTCAAGTAGTCTTCTTGACTCCAGGCTCACCTCACTGCTTTTACACCATTCATATCAGAAGCTGACAAAGAGGCTAGATGAAAAAGAGGGAGGGGCATATTTGGAAATGAATACAATTTAAAAAGAAAACATATCAATGAAAATGAGACAAATGTTTTAAACTGTAACAGGATGTAGAAATGTCAAGAGAGTAATTCGCACTTCTAGTGTTAGTACTTTCCTCACAGTTGCTCAGTGGATACTAGTTATTGTTGCCTTTTTATTCAATAGTTTCAATTGTATCTGACTCTCCATTTTTACTTGTGAGGAAACAAAGAGATGAAAAGACTTGACCTATATTCTATAATAACTGGCAGAAAATAATGGGATTATGGATTGAGAATTTGAAAGGACCTTGAAGGTCATCTGACTAACCCCTTCATTTTACAAAAGGAAACTGAGTCCCAGAGAGGAAAAATGACTTTATCTTCTAATTTATACTAATTTATACTAATTCCTGACTCCAGGAATATATAGTATAAAATTTATACTAATTTATATATATACTATAATTTAATTTAATAAATTAAAAATATAATTTATAATCACTTCGCTATATTATCTCCCACTGTGTCCACATTGCCCTTCCTCCATCGCCCTTTTGTCTGGGGGTGAGGGAAGGGGGAGTTAAGGTCCTTGTCCTCTTACCTAACTTCCCAGTATCTCCAATACACTCTGGCCCCGAGACTTGCAAACCTCCCTGGGGGCTCAGATTCTTATCACTTGTGTCTCACTCTCTAAGGCTTGCCAAAGAGAGAAAGACAGAGATAGAAAAGTGATAGATTCAAGTCAATCCAAGGTGTTAATTGCTGATAACCTGCTTCACAGTATTATTTCTACTTGAGAGAATTTGCAGGTCAGTATTAAAGAGATTTAATCCCTAAGAGTGAAATTTTAGATATGAGAGAGAGATTTTGAAACAAGAGATCTTCCACACACCCCAAACTTGATATATTTTTGTAAGGCACAATCTATTCTTTCCTGTCCCTCTCCCTCTTTCTCTTGTAACAAAAATATAGCAAGAGTTCACTTAAAGCAGCTGAGATAGATCTTTCTAATACCATATGCAACGTTTCAGACCTATAAGCCTACATTTCTCAAACAAAATGAAGAAGATACATCCCAATACTTTTCTGGAATCAACATTGAGTTTTGTCCTTCCATTTTCATTGTTTTAACCTGTACATATATATGTCACTTTTCAAATTGTACTTACTTCACCCATCATTAGTTCAGAGAAATATTTTTTCTCTGAATTTCTCAAATTCATCATCTCTTATGTAACATTCCATTATAGCCATACCACAATTCCTTCAGCCATTCCCAAGATGAAGGGTATCCACATCAACAACTGATTATTAAGCTCAGGCTTACATTTTTGTGACAATTACTTGATCCCAAGGGAGGCCACTACCCGAATGTTCCAATGTCTACTTCTCTTTTTGCCACATATGGTCTCAGGGAGTGGAAGAACAAAGACTAAGCCATTAAGATCTCTTTTTTTTAATATTCCATTTTCTCTACAAAGCCTTCAAAGACTCCTTTAAAGCTGAAATTTGTTATTTTTCAGTCATATTTCACTCTTTATTACCTTTTGGGGGGTTTTCTTGGAGAAGATATTGGATTTCCTTTGTGATTTCCTCTTCAACTCATTTTACAGGTGAGAAAACTGGATAAGTGACTTATCCAAAGTCTATACAGCTACTAAAAATCTAAGGCTGCATTTGAACTCAGGTCTTCCTGACTCCAGATCTGGTGATCTATTTACTTAGCTGCCCCCAAAAGGTAGGAATTAGGACCTCTGAATTTTATTCCTCTGTTACCAACTTGCTGCATGACTTTGGCTGTCTCTCTAGGCCTCAGTTTCCCCACTTATGAAAAAGTTGGCGTAGGCTAGAGGATCTCTAGAATCCCTTCCAGTGTTGACATTCAATACTGTGTGCCCTAAGGTCCCTTTCCTCTGTTACATCCAAGTTCTGTATTCTAAGTTCCCTCTATCTCGGATATGCCATGATTATATGATATGTTCAATGTTACTTTGAAGTCTAAAAGTCTGGTGGGATATAGAAAATAATAGACCTTTATGGCAAAAGATGAGAGCAGTGCTATTGACTTTTTTTTAAAGCAACTATAATGACAATTCAATGTCACTGAAAAGAGGGTTAAAGGAGATTGGAAAAAAATGCTTCTAAATAAATGATTACTAAATAAGGAACTATCAAAGAAATTGCATCTCAAAGCATCTTTAAAAAATGAAATAAAATGCTCACATTAATGGAAGTTGGAGGGTGGCCTAAGCCCCCAGTTCCCTGCTTGATGGATATATTTTGGCAAATTGCCAGATATTCATCTTGCAGGAGAAATTGTCTGTCTCTAATGAAGGTTCTAGTGGAAAGCTAATCCAGCTAATGGCTTCCATTTTCACAACTTAGATGCTTCTCTCAGAAATTCCTTCAGAAAAGTGACTGTTAATTTGTCCTGCCACACTGACTTACGTAGTTAGAAGAGGATAAATATGAATTCTACAGGGTTGTTTGGCCTTTTATTGGCCTAATGCCTGGATGCAATCCTGTTGGTGAAAAAAATTTGTTTCAACCTGCACAGGCTCAATCAAATGTTTCTGTAGACACTCCATAGGGCATCTCCACTTGCTATCCCCCATACCTGGAATGCTCTCCCAACCCATCTTCATCTTCTAATTTCCACAGCTTCCTTCAAGTCCTTGCTAAAAACCCCTCCCATCTCCTAAAGGAAGCCTTTCCAAATCCACCTTAATTCTATTGCATTTCTTCTGTGGATTATTTTATATTTATTTTCTATATACCTTGTTTCTACATATTTGTTTACCTATTGACTCCCTGATTAGGCTAGTGGCTCTTTGAGAGCAGAAACTGATTTTTGCCTTTCTTAGTATCTCAAGAGCTGAGCACCGTGCCTGGCAAATAGTAGGCACTTAATAAATGTTTGATGTTAATTGATCCTGCTTTATGCAGAAAGAAAGCCTATATTCTTGTGGTATGATATTATAAAAACAGTATCAGGAACATTGATGTCCACAATAAGCTGAAACTAGTTATAAATGTCAAGGGAAATTTTTTAAAGGGCTTTTTACTGCAAGGAACTGGAAATTGAGGGGATAACCATCATTTGAGTAATGGCTGAATAAGGTATGGTATGTGAATGTAATGGAATATTATTGTTCTGTAAAAAATGATTTACAAAGTGATTTCAGAAAAGCCTGGAAAGACTTACATGAACTGATGCTGAATGAAAGGCAATTTCAATAGACTTGTGATGCAAAGAGCCATTTGCATCCAGAAAGATGACTATGGGCATTTAATGTGTATCACAGCATGGTATTTTCGCTTTTTTGTTGTTATTGTAGTTTGCTTTGTTTTTATGGTTTTTTCTTTTGGTTTGATTTTTCTTGTGTATCACAACAAACAGAAATATGTTTAGAAGAATTGCACATGTTTAACCTATATCAGATTATTTGCTGTCTTGAGAAGGGGATGGAAAAGAGAGGAAGAAAAATTTAGAACACAATGTTTTGCAAAGGGAATGTTGAAAGCTATCCTTGCATATACTTGGAAAAAAGAAAAAAAAAAAAGCCAAAGATAAACTAGACACATTGAATAAAGGAAGTTTCAGTTTTCAAAAAAAAAATTGCTCTTTAGTAGCAATGCTGGGGAAAAGAAAAAGATTTTATGATCAGAAAAAAAAAAGATAAGACTTGTAAGAGATGAGAATATAAAGGAAGAGAGAAAAAGAAGGCAGAGCTATTCAGCTCTTTTATTTCTGTTTTCTCTGCTACATCATAATATTCTTCTGATGCTTCATCATAGCTCAGAGGTGACCTATGGTTGTCAAAAGCTATCTGATTGCTATCTTGAGGAGTGAGGGGAGGGAGAGAGAAAAAATAGAAATCAAAATCTTATAAAAAGTAAATGTCAAAAACCAACAAATAAACATTTTTAAAAGACCAAAAAAAAAAAATCTTAATAGAACACATACTCAAACATGTCCAAAACTGAACTCATTATCTTTTCTTCTTTCCAACTTTCCTGTCACTATGAAGACACTGTCACCCATCTAGTCACTAGGCTTACAACAAGGTGCCATCTTTAACTCATTGTTCTCTCTCATTACCCATGTTCAGTCTGTTGCCAAATCATAAGGATTATATTTTTGTAATAGTTCATATATGCTCCCTTCTTGCCTCTAACACTATAACCACTATTTCAGAATCTCATCATTTCATACCTGGAATATTGAAATAGTCAAATTATTTGTTGGTCCGGGGACACTGATGCATTGTTGGTGGAGTTGTGAACGAATCCAGCCATTCTGGAGAGCGATCTGGAATTATGCCCAAAAAGTTATCAAACTGTGCATACCCTTTGATCCAGCAGTGTTTCTATTGGGCTTATACCCCAAAGAGATACTAAAAAAGGGAAGGGGACCTGTATGTGCCAAAATGTTTGTAGCAGCCCTATTTGTAGTGGCTAGAAACTGGAAAATGAATGGATGCCCATCAATTGGAGAATGGCTGGGTAAATTGTGGTATATGAATGTTATGGAATATTATTGCTCTGTAAGGAATGACCAGCAGGATGAATACAGAGAGGCTTGGAGAGACCTACATGGACTGATGCTAAGTGAGATGAGCAGAACCAGGAGATCATTATACACTTCGACAACGATATTGTTTGAGGATGTATTCTGATGGAAGTGGATTTCTCTGACAAAGAGACTTAACTGAGTTTCATTGGAGAAATGATGGACAGAAACAGCTATACCCAAAGAAGGAATACTGGGAAATGAATGTGAACTATTTGCATTTTTTATTTTCTTCCCGAGTTATTTTTACCTTCTGAATCCAATTCTCCCTGTGCAACAAGAGAACTGTTCGGTTCTGCAAATATGTATTGTATCTAGGATATACTGCAACATATTTAACATATATAGGACTGCTTGCCATCCTGGGGGGGGGGGGGGAAGAGGGAGGGAGGGGAAAAAATGAAACATAAGTGATTGCAAGGGATAATGTCGTGTAAAAATTATCCTGGCATGGATTCTGTCAATACAAAGTTATTATTAAATAAAATAAAATTTTAAAAAAAATTATTTGTTGGTCTCCTGGTCTCAGGTCTCCCTCCATTCAGCTATGAAAGTGATCTTCCTAAAAAGTAGATATAACCATGTCACTTCTCTGTGAACTCCAACATCTTCCTACCAGGATCAAATATAAAACCATTTGTCTGATTTTTGAAATCCTCCACATATTCGGTGATCTAGTGACACTGGATCTTTTTGCTCTTATCTCTACAAGATACCAGGAACAGCTAGGTGGTATAGTGAATAGAGTGTTAGGCCTGGAGTCAGGAAGACTCATCTTCCCGAGTTCAAATCTAGCCTCAGGCATTTACTAACTGTGTGGCCCTGGGCAAGTCACTTAACTTTATTTGCCTTGGTTTCTCCATCCATGAAATGACCTAGAGAGAAAATGACAAACCACTCCAATATCTTTGCCAAGAAAATTCCAAATGGGGTCATAAGGAATTGGACAGGACTGATAAAAATTAATAACAAGTACAAGACTCTTCATCTCCCAAATCTCTGCATTTTCATTGCTGTCCCCTGTCCTGGAATGTTTTCTTCTCATCTCTGCTTCTTGGCTTGCCTGGCCTCCTTCAGATCTCAGTTAAAATCCTATCTTCTTCAAGAATTCTGTCCCTTATAATGTTGTAAAAAAATTACCCTGGCATGGATTCTGTCAATATAAAGTAATTATTAAAAAAAAAAAAAAAAAAAAAGAATTCTGTCCCTTAATGCTAATGCCTTCCCTCTGAAATTACTTCCAACGGAACGTGTATATATCTTATATAGCCATAATTGTTTATATGTTGTCTCTGGATTAGATTGTGAGCTCCTTGTATCCCCAAGGCTGAGCGCAGTGCCTAACATATAGTAGTAGGAATTTAATAAATAAATTTAATAAATGCTGCTTGACTTTACATAGAAAGGTCTGAAAGGTCTTGTCCTTAGAAAGGCTTACTGGAAAGACCTACATGAATGATTCTGGGTGAAGTGAGCAAAATCAGGAGAACATTATACACAATAACAAAATTATGTGATAATCAATTGTGATGGGCTTGGTGCTTCTCAACAATTTGGTGATTCAAGGCAATTCCAATAGACTTGGGACAGAAAATGCCAATCACATTTAGAGAGAACTATGGAGACTGAATTGGATCAAAGCATAGTATTTTCATCTTTTTGTTTGTTTTTTCCTTTCTCATGTTTTTTCCCTTCTCATATTTTCCCCCTTTTAGTCTGATTTTTCTTGCACAATATGACAAATGTGGAAATACATTTAAAAGAATTATATAATGATAAATGTGGAAATATATATAAAAGAATTGCACATGTTTAACAGATATTTGATTCCTTGCTGTTGGAGGGTAAAGAGAAAGAAAAATTTAGAGCACAAAGTTTTGCAAGGATGAATGCTAAAAATCATCTTTGCATAAAATGCATGAAAACCATCTTTATTTTGAAAATAAAAAGCCATTATCAAATAAAATTTTTAAATAAAAAAATTACTTTTAAAAATAATAGCACATATTTAACCTATATCAGATAGTTTGCTCTCTTGGGAGAGGAGGGATGAGAGAGAAAGAGAGAAAAATTTGAAATACAAAAAGTTTTATACAAAAATGAATATTGAAAACTCTATATGTATTTGGAAAAATGAAATTCTATTGAGAAAAAAGAAAGAAAGGCTTAGAGTACAACTTGATATGACTGTTGCCCACCAAACATTGCATTGAGGTGGGTTATCATCAAATTAACTGCAGGGTGATAAAATTTTCAGTCACAGAAAACCTCTAAGACCTTTCTCTTACATGATAGAAAGACTGAGTGATGTGGAAAGAAGTGTCCATACCAATGAAACCACAAATCATTCAAGTATTGAAATAACTCTTTATTAAGAACAGTCTTTATAATGAAAAGAACAAAACAAAAATAGTAGAATTGACAACCCAAAATAAGTAAAGAAATGATAAAACCTATCTCACTAGGCTCAAGTACTGATAAACTCCATCCCAGATCACCGAAATAATTGAAAATTCTGAAGGCTGAGTCACTATTGATGATTTTTAAGATATAAGATCGTCAAAAACCAGCCTCCACAGGCACCAAGGGCGTTGCATTTTGGAATCTTGATTTTATTTTTTTATAACGGCTTTTTATTTTTCAAATACATGCAAGATAATTTTCAACATTCACCTTTGCAAAACCTTGAGTTCTAATTTTTTTCTTCCACGTCCCTACTTACCTGTTCCCCTAGAAAGCAAGCAATCCAATATAAATTAAACATATACAATTCGCCTAAACATATTTCCACATTTATCATGTTGCACAAGAAAAATCAAATCATGTGGAGAAGAAAGGAATTTGTGTCCAAAGAAGAGCTAGAACTCATAATTGAACACCAGATAGATAATTTTGATTATATTAAATTAAAAAGTTTTTGTACAAACAAAACTAATACAGACAAGATCAAAAGGGAAGCAATTAATTGGGAAATCATTTTTACATTTAAGGGTTTACATTTAAGGCCTCATTTCTAAAATATAAAGATTCAAATTTATGAGAATTCAAGCCATTCTCCAACTGATAAATGGCCAAAGAATATGAACAGATAATTTTCAGATGAAGAAATTAAAACTATTTGTAATCATATGGGAAAGTACTCTAAATCACTATTAATCAGAGAAATGTAAATTAAGACAACTCTGAGGTACTATTACACACCTCTCAGATTGGCTAAGATGACAGGAAAAGATAATGATGAATGTTGGAGGGGATGTGGGAAAAATGGGACACTAATACATTGGTGGAACTGTGAATGAAACCAGCCATTCTGGAAAGTAATTTGGAACTATGCTCAAAAAAGTTATCAAATTGTGCATACCCTTTGATCTAGTAGTGTTTCTACTGGGTGTATATCCCAAAGAGATCTTAAAGGAGGGAAAAGGACCCACATGTGCAAAAATGTTTGGGGCAGCCCTCTTTGTAGTGGCATGAAACTGGAAATTTAGTGGATGCCCATCAATTGGAGAATGGCTGGATAAATTATGGCATAGGAATGTTATGGAATATTATTGTTCTACAAAAGAAATATCAGCAGGATGATTTTAAAGAGGCCTGAGGAGACTTACATGAACTGATGCTGAGTGAAATGAGCAGAACTAGGAGATCATTATATACTTCAACAAGAATACTATATGATGATCAATTCTGATGGACATCGCTCTCTTCAACAATGAGATGACTGAGACCAATTCCAATGATCCTGTGACGAAGAGAGCTATCTATCCTCAAAAAGAGGACTGTGGGAACTGAATGTGGATGACAACATAATAGTCTCACTCTTTTTGTTGTTGTTCACTTGCATTTTGTTTTCTTACTCATTTACTTTCTTTTTTTGATCTGATTTTTCTTGTGCAGCAAGAGAATTGTATTAAAAGGTTTATACATGTTGGATTTAACATATATTTTAACAAGTTTAACATATATTGAATTGCTTGCCATCTAGGGTAAGGGATAAGGAGGAGGAGAAAACCTGATCACAAGGTTATGCAAGGGTCAGTGCTGTCAAATTATCTGTGCATATGTTTTGAAAATAAAAACTTTAAAAAAAGAAAAATCAGATCAAAAAGGAAAAAAATTGAGGGGAAAAAAGCAACTAAGCAAACAACAATAACAACAACAACAAAAGTAAAAATACTTTGTTCTGATCCATATTCAGTCCCTATAATCCTCTTTCTGGACACAGATGACTTTCCCCATCAAAAGTCTATTGGAACTGTCCTGAATCATCTCATTGCTGAAAAGAGCCAAATCCATCACAGTTGATTTTCACATAGTCTTGTGGTTACTGTGTACAATGTTCTCTTTGTTATACTCACTTCACTTAGTATTAGTGCATTTAAGTTTCTCCAGGCCTCTCTGAAATCATCCTGCTGATCTTTTCTTATAGAAAAATATTATTCCATAACATTCATATACCATAAATTATTTATCCATTCTCCAACTGATGGGCATCCACTCACTTTCTAGTTTTTAGTCACTACAAAAAGGGCTGCCACAAACATTTTTGCACATGGGGGTCCCTTTACTTCTTTAAGATTTTTTTGGGATATAAACCTAGTAGTTTATATCTGCTGGATCAAAGGGTATGCAGTTTGATAATCCTTTAGGCAGAGTTCCAGATTGCTCTCCAGAATGGTTGGATCTGTTCACAATTCCACCAACAATGTATCAGTATCCCAGTTTTCCCACACCCCCTCCAGCATTCATCATTATCTTTTCCTATCCTCTTAGCCAGTCTAAGAGGAGTGTAGTGGTATCTCAGAGTTGTCTTAATTTGCATTTCTCTAGTCAATAGTGATTTAGAGCATCTTTTCATATGACTAGAAATAGTTTCAATTTCTTCACCTGAAAATTATCTATTCATATCCTTTGGCCATTTATCAATTAGAGAATGGTTTATATTATTACAAATGTGTCAATTCTCTATATATTTTAGAAATGAGGCCTTTATCAGAATCCTTGGATCTATTTTTTCTCCCAGTTTTCTGCTTCTCTTCTAATCTTGGTATTGGTTTGTTTGTACAAAAATTTTCTGATTTAATATAATCAAAATTATCTACTTTGCATTTCCTAATGGTTTTTAGTTCTATTTTGGCTATATATTCCTTCCTTCTCCACAAATCTAAGAGATAGACTATCCTGGTGCCAAATGGTTTTGAAGACCACAACTTTATAATATAGTTTTAGGTCTGGTACAGGTAGGCCATCTTTGTTCGTTTTTTTTTTTTTTTTTTTTTTTTCTAATTAATGAAATCTCAGTTTTAAAGAGGACAACCAGGTATACCTTTATTCCATTCCATAAAGCTCTCTTATCTTTCCTCAAACTCTTTCCACTGCTTTGGAAACATCTTCACTTGGGAGCCTTATTTCATCCCTGGACTTCACTGGAAGTATCCTTCACCCCTGCAGTTTCTCTCTTGATTGGATAATTCCTCCCAAAATTTCAGCTTTAAGGAGAATGCCCAGTCTAGCCATGTCTTCAATCTTCTGTAGCTTATAGTCCTGACTCTCCCAGTACTTTCTTTAATTTACCATCCTCCTCCTTAATTGATCAAAGATGGACAGAAGCAGCTACACCCAGAGAAAGAACACTGGGAAATGAATATAAACTGCTTGCATTTTTGTTTTTCTTCCCAGGTTATTTATACCTTCTGAATCCAATTCTCCCTGTGCAACAAGAAAACTGTTCGGTTCTGCACACATATATTGTATCTAGGATATACTGCAACCCAGTCCTTTACATGACTGCTTGCCATCTGGGGGAAGGAGTGGAGGGAGGGAGGGGAAAAATCAGAACAGAAGTGAATGCAAGGGATAATGCTGTAAAAAATTACCCTGGCATGCGTTCTATCAATAAAAAGATATTAATAATAATAATAATAATAATTTACCATCCTCCTCTCTACTTTTCAACTTCCTTTTATGTGTTATCTTCCTCTATGAGAAATTCTCATTAAAGGCAGGGACTGCCTTTCAGAAAGGCCTGGAGAGACTTACATGAACTGATGCTAAGTGAAGTGAATAGAACCAGGAGAACATTGTACACAGCAACAGAAAGATTATGTGATGATTTACTGTGGTGGACTTGGCTTTTTTCAACAATGAGGTGATTCAAGGCAATTCCAATAGATCTGCAATCAGAAAGAGGACTTTGGGGACTGAATGCAAATCATAATGATGTGGTCCCTTTAAGAATTGATTTATTCCTTTCTTTCTGATTCCCAACCCCTCCTAGTTGATGTAATTATCAATCAAGGACCTTTTGATTCACAAATCCTGGTCCCTTTGAATTCCAATAGAAGATCCGTGTCCCAGCCCCATCCAGATCTGAGCCTACTTGGGGCTACACCCACAGGCCCTTCTAGCTAAATCTCCCATTATAAAAGGGGCCAAGCTGGGACCTCCCCTTTGCAGAGGTCCCAAACATGCTAGCCTTACGCCTGGCATATCAGGACCCTCTGTCCACTGGAACCCTGTGTCCAGTGTCCTTCTTATCTCTACCTTCACTTATTTCTTTATACTTTAACCTTACTTCCAAACCTCTTATATTTTTTTAAATTTTTTTTCTAGTTCTAATAACTTTTTATTGATAGAACCCATGCCAGGGTAATTTTTTACAGCATTATCCCTTGCATTCACTTCTGTTCCGATTTTTCCCCTCCCTCCCTCCACCCCCTCCCCCAGATGGCAAGCAGTCCTTTACATGTTGAATAGGTTACAGTATATCCTAGATACAATATATGTGTGCAGAACTGAACAGTTTTCTTGTTGCACAGGGAAAATTGAATTCAGAAGGTATAAATAACCCGGGAAGAAAAACAAAAATGCAAGCAGTTTATATTCATTTCCCAGTGTTCTTTCTTTGGGTGTAGCTGTTTCTGTCCATCTTTGATCAATTGAAACTGAATTAGCTCTCTTTATCGAAGAGATCCACTTCCATCAGAATATATCCTCAAACAGTATCATTGTTGAGGTCTATAATGATCTCCTGGTTCTGCTCGTTTCACTTAGCATCAGTTCATGTAAGTCTCGCCAGTCTTCTCTGTATTCATCCCGCTGGTCATTCCTTACAGAACAATAATATTCCATAACATTCATATACCACAATTTACTCAACCATTCTCCAATTGATGGGCATCCCAAACCTCTTTTAGCAATCTAGCTTTTCGAACCAATAAATGCTTTTATTGGGGACTCACGCTGCCACTAGACTTATTTAACTCTGAATCCTTACACTGAATCCAAAGGGGTTTCAGGGGAATTCTATTTGACTCCCTGTACCCCAAACCTGCCACTAGACCTCAACTAAACCCTAATTTCATTTAGGTATCCCATATCTATCCCTCATCATTAACATAGTATTTTCAATCTTTTTGGTTGTTGTATATTACTTTTTTCTTTCCCATTTTTTTCCTTTTTCATCTGATTTTTCTTTTCAGCAAGATAAATGTGAAAATATATATAGAAAAAAATTGCACAGATTTAACATATATTGGATTACTTGCTGTCTAGGGAAGGGAGTGGGGAAAAGGAGGGAGACAAATTTGGAACACAAGATTTTGCAAGGGTGAATGCTGAAAACGATCTTTACATATATTTTGAAAACAAAAAGCAAATTTGAAAAAAAGACAGGGACTGTCTTTCTTTTCAGTTGTATTTGTGTTCCCAGCTCTTAGTACAGCTCCAGCACATGGTGAGTACTTAACAAATACTTAATGATTACTTGAGAATAGAAGATATTCCAAACCTGGAGATGGACAAATGTCCTGGTTTTCAAAAATAGGAAGAAACTAAATTCTTCATGCTATAAATTAATTGGTCAATGTCAAGTTGTAGGAGAGCAGTGTAGAGATGAATTTGTTCACCAAAGAGTCAAGCTAGGAAAAAGAAGAAAAAGTGACTAATGCAGGGAAAATGGCCTAAAATAGAATTGAGAGCTTAGGTCTCTCCATGCAAAGTGTAATGCCTCAATTAGATGAATTACTATTGGGATGGGCCAAGTAAGTTGGTCAGTTACTGAGCTAGCTCCTCGCCAGACTGGGTACTGTTGGACCTTTAGTGTAAGCTTGGCAGAAGCTTTTCCTTTTTGACTATCTAAAGCCTCAGCACTGAAGTGGATCACCTCCAAGTAGCAAGTAGGAGAGATGTAGCCTTTCTTGTTCAGCAACTCCTAGCCCAGATCAAGATTCCCTCAGTGAGAAACCCCACCTTTGCAGAAATTACCCCAGTTACACACAACAGATTCCTGTTGGGTCTTGTGCAGATAAATGGCTAAAGACAAAGATATAGAGGAAGTCTGTAACCTGAGGCAAGTTCATAGTCTTTGAAGGCTTTCTCACAAGCACAAGAAATTCCGGCTTCAGACCCTTTCTGAGGTATGGAATGCTTCCTTTACATCACAAAGGATTTTGACTGCAATACCTTCACTGAGCCTGCATCCCAAAGAACTTATGAAAAGGAAAAAGGATCCATATGTTCAAAAATATTTTTAGCAGTTACTTTTGTGATGACAAAGAATTGGACATTGAGAGGATGCCCATCAATTGGGGAATAATTAAACAAGTTGTATTATATAAATGTAATAGAATGCTATTGGATTCTACTGAACTCTATTGAAATGATGAGCAGGTGAATTTCAGAAAAACTTGGAAAGACTTACATGAATTGATGCTGAGTGAAGTGAGAACCAGAAGAACATTGTACAAAGTAACAGTAAAATTGTGTGATGATCAGTTATGATAGACTTACTTAGCTCTTTCTCAACAATATAGTTAATCCAAGACAATTTCTTAAGATTTGTGATAGAAAATGCCAATTATATCCAAAAAAAGAACTATGGAGACTGAATGTAGATTAAAGCATAATATTTTCACATTTTAAATTTGTTTTTTGTTTTTGCTTTCTTGTGGCTTTTCCCTTTTTTCTGATTCTCCTTTTACAACATTACTAATATGGAAATATGTTTAGCATGATTATACATGTATAACCTATATCAGATTGCTTGCTGTTTGGGGAAGGAGGTAGGAAGGGAGAGAAAAAAATTGGAATTCAAAATCTTACAAAATTGAATGTTGAAAACTATCTTTACATGTAATCATGGAGGGGAGAGGAATAACATACTATTAAGTAAAAAAGAAAAGAAATTTCTTTGCTTTTTGCATTTCAATGTTTGTTTTTTAATTTTTAATTTTTTTGAGCACTCCTCACTTTACTTCCAAACTTCAGCTTTGTTAAGTCTATAAAGGACATACTTTTACACTTGAAAGCACTTAAAAACCCAATAGAGTGATGTATCATTTGAAAAACTAATGTAATCTTTTTTGTTTTCTTTTTTTGCTGAGACAATTGGGGTTAAATGACTTGCCCAAGGTCACACAGGCAAGCTAAGTGTCTTAGAATAGATTTTAACTGAGGTCTCTCCGACTTCAGGGCTGGTAATCTATCCACTGCACCCCCTAGCTACAGCAAACTAATTCTTGAATTCCATGAAGAGACTGTCTTATCTAGAATGAGGAAAGGCACATTTCTAGTCAGGACATACCTGAAACATTACATTCAATTCTGGGCAATTTTAGGAAGGACTTTGACAAGAATGTCCAGAATGATGAAGAGAATAAAGCCTACACTATATAAGAACTAGTTAGAAGAATGTAATTGTTTAGCCCAGAGAGGAGAAAACATTGCAAACATGATAATTATCTTTGTGAATCTAAAAGACTCTCATCCAAAAAACTCTCAGATGAAGAGCAATCAAATTTGTACTTAGTCATGAAATATAGATCTAGGAGAAATTTGTGGAAGTTGAAGAACAGATTTAAATTTAATAGAAAGAATCATCTTTTAAACAATTTGTTATTGAGTAATTTTCAGTCTTATTTGACTCTTCATAAGCCTTTTTGGGGTTTTCTTGGCAAGGATACCAAAGTGTTTTACATTTCCTTCTCCAGATCATTTAAAGATGATGAAACTGAGGCAAACAAGATAAAGTTACACAGCTACTAAGTATCTGAGGCCAGATTGGAATTTAGGAAGATGAGTCTCAAAGCCTATTCACTGTACCACCTAGCTACTCCTAACAATTAAAGATCTCTAAAAGTGAACAAGGCTGCTTCAGGAAGTAAATGGATTTTCCCTCACTGGAGATCTCAAGAAGAGAGTGTATGGCCACTTTGAGGGGAGGTTGTAAAAAAAAAATTCTCATTCATATAAACTATATGTGTTCTGAGATCCCATAAAGTACTCAAATTCTACTAATTCTTTAATGTTCTAATATAGAAGTGATCTTAGGTTCTCAAAGACCAGTGAAACACAAGTTTTGGTTAACTCTCATCAAGATGGAATGACTGTATGTCAGTTATTCAAGAGCCAGTTTAGATAGTCCTATTTAGTTTAGCAAAGCTAAACTTATTGAAAGTCACATTAAGGCAAGAATGGTCATCAGGTGATTAACTTTTTTTCAATCATGACAACTCAGGAAGAGCTTCTACTCAGGTGAAAAAGGAGTTATAATCCCTAGCTTCTTAAACTGTGTGTCACCCATCATATGGGGGTCTCATAATTGAATGTGGGAGTCATAAAATTACAATTTGTTATTAGTAAATGTTTGATTTATATACCTAATTTATATACCTTTATGCCCAGGGTCATGTAAAAATTTCTCCTGTGAAAAGGGGCATGAGTGTAAAAAGTTTAAGAAAACTTGCTATAAGGGTTATAAGAGGGAAAGCTTCCAATGATGAAATTACAGTTACTTTGAATTAAACAAGAACTTTGGCAAGGAATTAGAAATTGAGTGGATGCCCATCAGATGAGAAATAGCTGAATAAGTTATGGTATATGAATATAATGGAATATTATTATTCTATAAAAATTAATGAGCAGACTGATTTCAGAAAAGCCTGAAAAGAATTACATAAATTAATGCCAAGTGAGGTAAACAGAACCAGGAGAACATTGAACACATTAACAAAAAGATTATATGATGATCAACTGTGATGGATTTGACTCTTTTCAACAATGCAGTGAGTCAAGATAATTCCAATAGACTTGGGATAGAAAATTCTGTCTGCACCCAAAGAGAGAACTATGTCATCCATATCCAGAAAGAGAACTATAGAGACTGAATATGGGGTGAAGCATAGTTTTCACCTTTTTTTGGTGGTTTGATTTTCTTCTTTCTCATGATTTTTTTTCCCTTTAAGTCTGTTTATTGCACCACATGATAAATATGGGATTAAGTTGAAAAGCATTGTATATATATAACCTATATCAGATTGCTTGCTTTCCTTGGAGGAAAGGGAAGAAGGAAAAAAATTGGAACACAAAGTCTTATAAAATTTAATGTTGAAAACTACCTTTCTATGTATTTGGGAAAAATAAAATGCTCTCAAGAAAAAAAGTAAGCAAATGCTAGAAATAGAAGATTATCCTAAATTCTGAGAGAATATAAAAGTCAGTGAGGTAGCTCAAGTTATGAGTCCTATATGTCAATCATCCAAGAATCAGTTTAGATAGTCCTATTTGATTTAGCCAAACTCATTGACCCATACCTAACACCATATACCAAGATAAGGTCAAAATGGGTTCATGAGTTAGACATAAAGAGTGATATTATAAGCAAATTAGAAGAACAAGGATAATTTATTTCTCAGTTCTGTGGAGAAGGAAGGAATTTGTGGCCAAAGAAGAACTGAAATTCATCACTGAACAAAAAATAGATAATTTTGATTATATTAAATCAAAAAGTTTTGTACAAACAAAACTTATGCAGACAAGATTAGAAGTAAAGCAATAATAAACTGGGAAAACATTTTTATATTCAAAGGCTCTGATAAAGGTCTCATTTCTAAAATATATAGAGAATTGACTCAAATTTATAAGAATTCAAACCATTCTCCAATTGTTAAATGGTCAAGGGATATGAACAGACCATTTTCAGATGAAGAAATGAAAACCATTTCTAGTCATATGAAAACGTACTCTATTGATCAGAGAAATGCAAATTAAGACAAACTCTGAACTACTACTACATACCTCTCAGATTGGCTAAGATGACAGGCAAAGATAATGATGTAAACTGTGCATACCCTTTGATCCAGCAGTGTTACTACTGGGCTTATATCCCAAAGAGATCTTAAAGAAGGGAAAGGGACCTGGATGTGCAAGAATGTTTATGGCAGCCCTCTTTGAAGAGGCCAGAAACTGGAAACTGAGTAGATGCCCATCAATTGGAGAATGGCTGAATAAATTGTGGTATGTGAATATTATGGAATATTATTGTTCGGTAAAAAAATGACCAACAGGGTGATTTCAGAAAAGCCTAGAGAGACTTGCACGAACTGATGCTGAGTGAAATGAGCAGGGCCAGGAGATCATTATATGCTTCAACAATAATACTATATGATGATCAGTTCTGATGGACATGGCCATTTTCAGCAATGAGATGAACCAAATCAGTTCCAATAGAGCATAATGAACTGAACTGGCTACAACCAGCGAAAGACCTCTGGGAGATGACTAAGAACCATTACATTGAATTCCCAATCCCTATATTTTTGCCTGCTTGCATTTTTTATTTCCTTCACAGGCTAAATGTACAATATTTCAGAGTCTGATTCTTTTTGTACAGCAAAATAACAGTTTGGTCATGTATACTTATTTTGTATTTAATTTATACTTTAATATATTTAACATGTATTGGTCATCCTGCCATCTAGGGGAGGGGGTGGGGGGGAAGAGGGGGAAAATTGGAACAAAAGGTTTGGTAATTGTCAATGCTGTAAAATTACCCATGTATAACTTGTAAATAAAAAGCTATTAAAAAAAAAAAGTAGCACAACTGAGCAAATGCAAAAAAAAAAAAAAAAAAAAAAAAGATGATGAATGTTGGACTGAATGTGGGAAAAATGGGAAACTGATACATTGTTGGTGGAGTTGTGAAGTGATCCAGCCATTCTGGAGAGCAGCTTGCAACTACATCCAAAAGGCTATCAAAATGTGCATACCCTTTGACTCAGCAGTGTTTCTACTGGGCTTATTTCCCAAAGAGATCTTGAAGAAGGAAAAGGGAC